>NW_026854670.1:0-257280 GCF_026571515.1 Ruditapes philippinarum | reverse complement strand
TAATATTTCTTAATTCAAGATTAAGACAGAAACGAAATAAAACCAATTACCCGACAATACGATATGACTAAACATGTGATGAAAAGAAAATGGAAATTTAATGGCCGTTCTTCACTCCTCACGTATTGTTATGTCTGGTATTTGTCCTCTATCAACAAGCTCATCATCTGCTCAACATCTCATAGATTAAAATTTGATGCCAATGTTCTAGTAGATACACCAAACAAAATTATCAGATGACAGACATTTGTTCATGTGATACATTCATTCGATAATTACAATGAAATAAAATGTCAACTAGAAATGTGTCCATAGGACACGGGTGCCCCCATCGCGACACTGTTCTGTCAATCTTTTTACTAAGTCAAGGGAAATAAGTCTACAAATACTGGATAAATCCACAAGCGAAACCCCAGGTACAAATCTTAAATATGCTGAGCAACCTGCCCATAAGGTTTATTGACTTTGTCAAATCCTTTTTGAGAAACTTGCGACACAAGTTGAAAATTGCAAAAAAATACTAAGTGAAGGGCAATAACTCTAAAAATACTAAATAAATCCAGACAAAAATACCTGGTGCACAACTGCACATGATGATCAATATTCCTGTAAAGTTACATGACTCTAGGTCAAATACTTTTTGAGTTATGTGCGACACATGTTGAAAGTTGCCAAATTTTACTAAGTCAAGGACAATAACTCTGAAAAATACTAATAATATCCAGACGAAAATACCCAGGTGCACGACTATACATGCTGATCAACATTCCTGTAAAGTTTAATGACTCTAGGTCAATTACTTTTTGAGATACGTGCGACACAAAAGTGAACGGACGGACGGACGGACGGACGGAAGGAAGGGCGGACAGACGGACGGACGGACAAGGGTAAATCTAAATGCCCGCCACTAATGTGGGGGCACAAAAATTATTTTTTCTGAGGTATCCAACTGCGGTTGTTTGTTTTCCCAATAAGGTGCTCATTATACACAAACACTTCTTTATTGAACGTATAAACAATACTGTTTCACATGTAAACGAACTAAGCAATGTACAATTAAGAATACATATTTACTCAATTAATCTAATGTATGATGCATGTTTTTTATGATTATTTCATCTATCAGATTGTTTAATCAATATCATGGCAACGTTCATTTGAAGATTATCAGCATTATAAAACTGCCGTTTGATCGTGTACGTGACAGCTTAAATCCTTGGGCTAATCATCGAGCATGGCAAGATTCTACATATTTATCTGTCCCAGCTTTAACCCTTAGCTGAACAGATTAAATTTTAATCTTGACATTTCAAAATTTTTAAAAATGGAAGTATTACAAATTTACTTTAAAGTATCAGAATGGTAAGCGTAGTGTTATAAATGCACATATCTACCCTAATTACTAGATATAATTATGGAATCTGGTTCAGAAGATCGATTATCTAAATAAACTAGAGAGTTGTCTTTTTATCTAAGTGCCGTCATGAGTTCAAATTCAACTCAAAACTTGGTTCTATTCATAAACATTTTCAGTTAGGAATTTTAAATAGTTATTTATTTCAACGCTGTCTTATGCATTGTTGTTTAATTACATCGATGGTCATAAGATCAAATTTAAATCAAGGTTAGTTATAAAGGTAACACATTTGCACATTTAAGCTAGAAATTTGAAACATGTACTTGTCTAGCCATTGCTTTTCTCGTTTAGGGCAAATCATTCTTTCCTTTTGGAACCAGACGCTGTTTATCATGGAATAGTACGTAAGCGTCAGTTGAATATTCCATTAAAATTGCAATATGAACACATCAACAAATGTTTTTTGATAATAAATCTCGCAAATTTAATGTTTAAATCTTGCGTTTTGCAAAGTCGGTTTTACTGTGCATGAGCGGTAGTTTGCAAATTCTACTATACTCCATGGCCAGACACAATCAAACCGAGTCTGCAATATTTTAAATTTTACTTTTTTGGACATTCTTTGTGGATTATGTTTTTATCTATTCTACCTCTTTCAAAACTTCTGTCGATTATTAAACATTTCTGACTTTTCTCGGTATTTCTAGCTAGTTTATTTAAATAACAATATTCCTAATCGCCCTTATAATGAAACATATTTTGTCTTTTATCAAAATCCTTTTTCTTGACCTATTAATGTTTTATTGTTTTTTTTTTTATTCAACAATTATAAAAGAATTATATTTCATGGGAATACATTCAAGTTTATATGATACAGATAATTAAAAATGGCATATTACCGTGAAATTTCAATTTGTGTTGAAAAAAACATTTTGTTTATACAAGTACCATTATAAGTAATCAATATCAAATAAACTTTTGATGTTAAAGCAAATAAAATGCATTTATCCTAGTGATTTCTCATCAACTCTGCCAGATGTATTCACATTACATTGCAAATAAATCGATTAAATTATATACCCGTACATTAAGTATGTTTTCTTTCAGAATAAAACATAGGACAGCTGCCTGTTGCAATATATCAAAACGACAAGCGTACGTTAAAGTATAGAAAACATTAATGTTATGCGTCTACAAATATAGAAAAAAGACAGAATTTTTTGACATCCTCGACACCTTCAACAACTCAGGCAAAATAATGGCAAAAAAATAAAAATGATTTTCTGTACTCAAATCACCCTAAAATGACATTTCTTAAAGTCCCAACATGAATTTCTGTATAAATTCTATATATTTTAGGTTTGAAGTTTAAATATATCTATATATGTTGAAGGAAATTTTGACACGAACAGAATCACCGAATAGTTTAAAAACAAGGAACAATAACAAATATTGTGGATATTGTATGATTGAAACAAGTCTAAGTAATTGATTTGACATGTTTTTTAACGTTTCCAGAGTACAGAGTGACAACTATTGTGAAATTTTAGCGTTCTAACCTGACCCACGCGGGTCAAGTTAGGAAAACACCATTTTATTCATTATATGGAGAAAAGTTTTGTTCCTTTGACTGTTTAGTGTATTCATTTTGATGACATTTACAGAACAATGAATGAAAATTTCAAAACTAAGAAATGAAAATTTTGCCTGTGCCTCCCTTTAAGGCTTCAAATGATTGTCTTTTTTTCTGATACAAATCTTAGATATTATAAATGTCTTGTTCGAACATGCTACATGTAGAGAAAGTTGAGATACAATAATTCGACTATACAAATTTAGTCGATTTATTTGCTCAACATGATTTTTTGTAATTTTAGCATTCAAAACTCAATTTCATGTGCAGATATTTGAAAAAACGCCTTTGAATTATTCGAGCAAAAAATAGCTATGTATTTAAATCAACAACAACATCTGACCTGGCATTATGTATTACAGAATAGAGATAAACAGAATCCCTAAAGAAAGCCCAACACGGCAAAATTGAAAATGTTGTAGGCTCGGTTTGATTGAGCCTGCTCATGGACGGTACTGGATAGTGCAAGTTACCGTCCACGCCCCCTAGCACCGGCTTAAGCAGAATTCAACATTTAACATGAACTGGTAAAATTTAGAATTTTGAAACATCCGCAGATGTGTTCATATGGCGGTTATCATGGAACTTTCAATGTGACACGGTAGTGCCATTCCATGAAAAGCGGCAAATGGTCCCCAAGTAAAAAAATGCGTGTGCCCTAAACGAGAAAACAATGGGCGGAACTAAATAAAATGGAATTTTGAAAGGGCATCTGAGGTTATGAAGCCTGCGTATCACAGATAGGACGTCAAAAGACAAATTTAAAAAGCAGGCAACATATCCTAAGGGTGATTCAACATTATTCAAGTAGGAATATTGGAACCACCCAACTAGAAAGTGCCAAAAAATTGAAACTAAAAATACCACAAGCACAACAATAATGTCGTGCTGAACGATCTTCAAGGATCGAAAATATAAGATCATTGAGAAAGAATGACTAAACTTCTTCGGATAAATGCGTTTGCTTTCATTGTTACTTATAACTGTACAGTACTTTTTAGAACATGTATACAACGAGTGCACTGTCTTGGATCCAAACATTTCTGTTATGTTGTCTATACATTCATTGGCACTCTAAACATTCCCTACAATAAAAAAGACTTGTCCTGTTTTTGTTTGGGGTCCGCCTGGGCTCCTTGCCATTGGTTCTTGTTGCTGGGTCATATGGGGGTTGTGTTCATTGAACGCCGCCTTTCCTTGTTGATCTTGATTATCATATTTTGGATAAAAAACATTTCAGAAATTACATTACATTTTCAGAAAACACAAATGAAAATTCTTGTAACTTTTAAACAAACCATAAATTACTAATAGACAGTTTTTTAATTAACATTATCATGTTGAAAATAAGATTTTACACTTTTCAATATTCATTTGCAGTTTTTTTCTTTTCATAAATGTTACTAAGTTTAATTTCAGAGGTTCAAACAATGTACCAAGATAAAATAATTTAACTGATACATTATTGAGAAAAATGTCAAAACTGGATTATGCAAATTCTTGACTTCAATGTCGCTTGCAATGTAATATAGTAAAATAGATAATACAGAATCCCTAAAGAAAGCCCAACACGGCAAAATTGAAAATGTTGCAGGCTCGTTTTGATTTAGCCTGTTCATGGACGGTACTGGAAAGTGCAAGTTACCGTCCACGCCCCCTGGCACCGGCTTAAGCAGAATTTAACATTCAAACATGAAATAGGTAACATTTGGAATTTAGAAACATCCGCAGATGTGTTCATACGGCGGTTATCATGGAACCTTCAATGTGACACTTCTGTGCCAATCCATGAAAATCGGCGTATGGTCCCCAAGTAAAAAAATGCGTGTGCCCTAAACGAGAACACAATGGGCGGAACTCTAAATAAAATGGAATTTGGAAAGGGGATCAGAGGTTATGAAGCCGGCGTATCACAGATAAGACGTCAAAAGACAAATTTAAAAAGCAGGCAACGTATCCTAAGGGTGATTCAACATTAATCAAGTAAGAATATTGGAACCACCCAACTAGAAAAGGCCGAAAAGTTGAAACTAAAAATACCACAAGCACAACAATAATGTCGCGCTGAACGATCTTTAAGGATCGGAAATAAAACATCTCTGATTGAATGTACGAATCGACTTTTTACAGCCTCCACACGTGTAAATTACCAAAAGTGGTTAAAATAGGAATTTTCTTTACTATGTTAGTAACGCAGTAGATATATAGTTGGGCTTTCTTTAGGGATTCTGTATTTATCTATTGTAAATACTGAAAAATCATTTATGTAAAATATGATTTTAATCTTGAACCCTTTTTCTACTCCTTACATCTTAGTACATTTTGCTCAAGTTTGATTTTATTGAAATATTTTGACTCATCTGGAGGCATGTAGCTTTGAAACTAGAAGATTTTCTTTTTATTTGAAATAAAGTTTGGTATTCACATTAACAATATAGTCTAGGCCTTTTGGTTTAAGAAACTAAGAGGTTCATGAAAAATCAAGAGACCAGTTAGTAGAGATCTAAAGGATATGTCTAGGTCAAATATCTACACTTAGCTCAATGTATTGCAGAGTATTCAAATATATTTTCAGCTGTTGTGTTGCAATAGATGCTATCTTATTTACAGGGTATTCTTGAGGCTTACTTAAGTGAAAGCTAAAATTTTGTAAAAAACAATACCCAAATTACGTTCTGTTTCTGGCTGCAAGACCACCGAAATAGATGGTCCAGACTCTGGCTGTTTACAAGACTGTTTAGATAAACATGTATCAGAAGATGAACTTCCACCCTCTCTCTGTTGACTAGGATGTGGCTCTACATGATGTTCAGCCTAAAATAATGTATTGCATTTTTACACTACCAGCAAGTTGTAGGAACTTACCACAGATTTACAGACAAATTAGACACAGAGTGCTTTAGATTTAAATGCATGTGGTTACATCATTCAAAATCAGAATGTATTTGATCAAAAACAATTCTTGTATATGAGGAACACCAGATTGAGGTCACTTGCAGTTTACATATACTCTAAAGCTGAGGTGATACCAGGGTGCACAGGCATTGCATATACTACAGCGGGGCCTCCGTTGCCGAGTGGTTTAGGTCGCTGACTTCGAATCAAAGGTCCCTTACCGCTGTACCGACGAAAAACTCTCGGCGGGATGCTCTAGGATGGCCCGACTTGAGTGTACGGTCGCCCATATGGGCTTTCCGGCGGCAACCTTACATAAACGTATTAAAAAAAAACCCATATACTATTACATTCACCTCGACAGGATAATACCTCATACTCTTTAATGAATATATAGCATATTCAAGCCTACTTAAGTTAAACAGACTCAAATGGCTATAAACATGATTGTAAATATCACTTTCATTACAATAACAACATTTGTTTGCCAACTGTTTCGTAAACTCCCTGTACAAATGTTTTCTCCGCCTATTGTAATTGAACAGTTTAAATCCCACTAGTAACGATATGTATAATTTGAAATTCATAGGATCAGTTGTAAAAAAGTGTTTGTCAGGCGTAGAGTTAACGGCGGATTGTGGTTGCCAGTCTCAAAGCAAGCAGTAATGCGAAGTAATTTTGAATTTCTTTTCTTTTTTAGCTTTGCTTTGGTAAACCACCACAACCAACAACAACAAACTTTTTTCAAGGATTTACTGTTATGGCGACAGTTGACTATTGATCTCTTTGTACTTGGTATAATTGTTGCAATCAATGTAAATGGTATATTTTATCCAAATAAGCAAAATAAAATAAACACTAGTTGCAAGTTTCTTTTCATCATTTAATATTGCGATTTTCTAAAATATCTTTCTTTATTGAGATATGTTTCTTTACTAAAACAAACACCTTCTTCTTTTTTCGTAGTGATTCGATAGATAATATTTTCGCAATGTATAAACAATTCGGAAATCTTAACAAATCTCAAAAATCACATCAAAATAATCTTTTAAATGCATTTAATTTAATGTATTTTTTACAACAACTTTGAATTAATGGTTATAGCCATGTAACATGAGAGCTATATCCTTGGGAATTTGATAATTGATAACTTATAATATGTACATTAAAATCTTTATTATTGTTAATCTTGACATCATCGTTCTTTAAATTCTATTGTAGCAAACCTTACTTACACCTGTCGATCATAATAATACATTTGTATATTAAATGCTGATACATTATAATGTGATATTTCTGGTTTTATTAAAACACTTATGTATTTAATCGAATGTGTAATAAATATAATCATATCCAAAAGTTGAATATTTGTTTCAATGGGGTTTTCCTTTATAAAATGAGGTAATTGTATTTAGTTGCTGTGGTTCTTCTAAGTTAAATGATTATATATCAATTATTAATATACAAGTATACAGTAAAGAAACACAAAAAAGAACTTATAATATTTTTTTAAGGATATGTTTTCATTTTGTTATATGTTCATTGTAGACCTGTCCTTGTAATCTATCAAATGTGGCTGTTTGATTTTATAAGCAATGAGTTTAGTTATTTTAATTCGTGACTCTTTACTTATTGTTTAAGAACTGTCGAAACACTTCTCCCTTGAACTTTTGTAAAAGAAATATACCTTGCATACATTACAAATATTTGAATATACCGAACATCACCATAATGCAGGCGCAAAATATATTATTATAACAAAATGTAAAACAGAAAGTACATGTACTTTGTAACCTTTTTTCTAAAGATAACTGATGAAAATCTATCATTTTTAAAACATATTTCATGCTTTATAACATGCATTTCTGTCACGTGCTTCTTTTTAGAATAATAAGTGAACAAGACATTTTCTCCTGATAGCGATATTTTTGTTTTATTTGTTTTTATGGCTCTCCGTTTTACAAGTTTACGAAAATAACAGCTGGTTTGCTTTCTTATTTCGAATGAATTTATCAACATAGTAGTAACGACAAAGAAGCAAAAGCATAGTTTATATAAATTTAAAGATACAAAATATTTATAATAGAAAAAAAAAAAGAAAAGAAAATCTCTATAGAATATTTCTTACAGACATACATGTTAGTTTAAGGACCTCCAACAGCAAAGCTTCACACGTTGAAAATAACCTGCTGTTTTCTTAAGACTACAAACTTATTACTTAAGTCCATGACTCCATACACAGTTCTAAACAAATACTTGAGTTTATCATGTGCATTTCTCAGAAGATTACTATTATTTGTGAGACTCTTGAATTTGTTGCAAACAGGTTTAAGGCTTATACTGACTTCAAGTTATACAGACAGAAATCTTTATTAAATTTGATAAACAATCCAAACAATCTATTGAAATATTAGATGGCTCCTCGTACTTATTCCTATGTCTCCAATTTTATTTAAGCGCACTTTTGTTACATAACCGTATTAACACGTTGTATATGCATCATTTTTTTCCCACTGATATGAAGTTATTTACCATTGTAATTCTAATATTTAATATAATAAGTTAATGTAATAGTTCTGATTATACAAAAATCTAAATTCATCCTTATCATTCTTATCATAAAACAAAATCATGAAATATTCAACTACTAGTATTAATATGTCAGTTGATGCACATATCAACCTTGATAACGATAAAAACAACCTCTCATAAAATCTTCAGGGATTGTATTCCTGGTACAATACGTTATGTGTGGGGGTGTGTGTTTGTTTGTTTGTATGCCAATTGTTTAGCATTTGCTTAAATAACATATTACATAACATATTCTTTATTTGGCATAAAATGACAATACACATTTATAGCCAATACAATTTGTATTCATGTAATTGAAGAACATTATATATAATATAAAGACCTTAACTAATTTGATATTTTTACAAAGAAAGTTCTTGTTGCTTCAAAATTTGAATAAATTTAAGTTACTGTTATCTATTCTTGTAATGGAAGAACATGATTCACAATATAAAGACCTAAACAAAGTTGAAATGTTTTACAGAAAGACGTTCCTGGTGCTATACAAAACTTGAATAAATTTAACTAACTGTTGTCAGGTCTTTCTGTAAAGGAAACAAAATACAAAACTTTTGACAAGTGAATAAATTTAAGATACTAACTGTTGTCAGTTCTTTCTTTAAATGAAAAATACAGACCTTTTGACAGGTTATTTAACATTTGCATGTTTGTTGTAGACATTACTTTTTCAAATATATGAATTGATGACCAGCGACAATAGTATGGTTTTAAGTATTTTAGACATAAACTATAGTATTTTGGACAAATTAGCAAAAAATGAAATTCATTTTCTACCACGTTTTAATTACAATTCGTACATAGTCTGTTTTCTCGTGCTACGTTTTAGTATCGACCCGTTTCTATTGCTATATTATGGGATAACAATCTAAATTTTGTAAGTGATATTCGAAATTTGTAAATGTTAACTTTATTTAGATATTCTTCAGTTTCAAATGAGCGTTTATAGACGACAGCCTAATACTGCTATACCATTCTTGCTTGTAAATGTCCAGTATTCTGTTCTTTATTTGTTGAAAATTGATTGTTATATGTTCTTGATTAATCCATATGTTCGACATTCCTATTTCATTTAAGATATGTTTAAATAGGCATTACCAGTTGTTACCACAATAAGAAAGACCGTTTTCTGCATCAAATTTTAAGACATTATATTAAGCAGGCAGTCATTTTGTAAACGAATTAATTTTGTCCAGTATTTTAACATAATAAATTTACGATGTATTTGCAATTGGATGCCTACCGGTTTCGCCATAAAGACCATCCAGGTTTGTTGCTTTCTTAACACATAAGATTTTTCTGAGGAATCTACAATGGGTCATTTCTATATTTTTACCTTCTTGAGATCCAAAAACTTCAGCACCATAGTTTAAAACTGAACCTACCATACTGTCGAAAAGTTTAAATGTATCTCCAATAGATGATTCTAATTGTTTAAACACTGTAAATAAATTATGCAATGAAAACGAAGCATGTTGATCTAATTTCTTTTGAGTTCTATTCCAATGACCATTTTAAATAAATTAATCCCAAGTTATTTAAACAATTTTACATTTTCCAGAACTTTATCATTATATACGAAATTGTAACTTGTATGTCTGCCTTTTTCAAAAATCATAAATTTCGTTTTATTAGTTACTGCAAGTCCCCAAGTTTGACAATATACTTGTAAATCATTTAGCAAAGATTTGAGTGCCATAGGCGTATGTCTTTCAAAAAATATCAAACTCAATTCTATACTTATTTAACTGTAGGAACACTGCGTTTGTTATAAAAATTACTAATTTATATCTAACATTAATAAAATCAATCAATTTCGTATCATATGAAAATGGCGTGAGCTACCATATTGTTTAAAAACAAGAAATCAAAATTAGCATGTATTGCTTGAAATTAAAACAATTACTCGATTTATATCAATTTAAAATCAGATATTAATTTAAGTTATCAAACATTTCTAAGAAACATAGATTACTCTAAGAAAAATACTTACTCCCTAGATTCTTAGTTCGTAGTAAAACACAACTAACTGGATTCTTTTGATTTATGTAATTGTATATCGATCATTAAAAATAATGTCCCTAAAGTTTGATGTGTTTGGCAAACTTTCTGAATGTCAGTTGTGCTCATTCTTCATGTTATTTCAAAAATATTGGACGAATTGAAACAATACTTGGCCCAATTGAACCACAAGGTTACTCGGTAACTTTAAGATGTAATTCGTAACTATACCGTTTAAACTATCGGAAAATTATAATTTAAACTTCTTATTCGTTGACAGTAAAACGTTACAAAGCATACAAACTCAAAGTCACGATAGCATATGACTTTCCATGCATTTAGGTTTAGGCACGTATAAGTGTCTACAGCTGCAAATAGTTAACATTTTATTAAATAACAAGAGGTATGAATTAATGCGTTTATTACTACATAAAATCATTAAGGCAATGGTTTTTCTAACCACTTAAGTGCTAAATCCTGAAGTATAATATTTACCTTAATATTGTTTACCTGAACGAAACAATGCAAATACAATGTCTAATATCTGAGTATTTCAATAATCCTTTATTCCATTGCTACATTTGTAATCATGTGTGGTACCAATATAAGATCATTGTGCTTCTGTTTCAAATTTAACCATCAATAGGCTTATACAATACGGTACTGTACGCTATAATAATAATAGGATTACTAAACGCGTCTGTAACATGGACCATGAAAATGGGACAATGACGTTAAAACAGTTATGTCAAAATTTAACTTCATCAGTCAGTGTGAAAACAAAACCATTGTAGGACAATAATACAGTGGCCCACATAAAGTTTTATATTATCATAATTAACGAAAATATTTAATCCTAAATATTTGTGATTATCAATAATTGTTCAATAGCTAGGTAAATAGTCGGTCTTTTTGGAATGAACAACTAATTTATTTAAATTTGACAGTGGAAAATGAGCCTAATGTTATTTTAAAGCATTTCATAATGGCTAAGCAGGCTGTAATTATGTGTAATAAAGTTGCATAAAGTAAATGTGTTTGTAATACCATATACATTTTGCATAATTATATTGATAGTATTAAGTATCATACATGACAACAAACTATGAAAAATTATATATTCATGTTGTGATACATTATGCGATAAATCAAATCTGATACATACAAACTAGATAATTAAAAGGTCTAGAGCAAAATATCATTATTCATCATAAAACCGTTCATACAAAACCACATACAACCCTATCAGCAGTTTTGTACGACAAATACGAGAAATACTTTATAAGAATATTCAAATGACAAATTGTTATGATTTTGATCAATATCTGAAATACCATTGTAGACAAATCCACTTAAATAAGAAATTTGTAAAACTTCATTTTGTAAATCAGATAAATCTGAGCGTGTGCTAAACTTGATACTTACTGCATTCATAGGTTTTGGATAGTCAATATTATATGACTTTTAGGTTGTTATGCAGCATTCATTATAATCAAGCCCTTACTTTAAAAGTTTCCAGGGAGAAAACAGCAGTGTTCTGACATTTCGCCAGTTGCATAAATATTGTTTGCGCTAAAATGGGCGGTATCGAGCCTAATTCAAAGAGATGGGCATTTGGATGTGGATTTTATCAACTGATTTATCATGGAGGGGGTAATTATAAGAGGGATTTTTCAAATGCCTCCGCTGTAAGCTCTAGATACATGTAGTGGCTGGAGTTATGGAAAAAAAAACGTCAGTCTAACGGACGTCATTTGGACCAGATAAACATATTTAGACAGAACGTTGATTAAAGCAGATTCTGTGTTAAAATAACTTTGTTCAATTACATGTTTGCGATTTAATGTAATCGTCAGCCATTATAAATAAATAATACCCAAGCCAATAAAACAAGATGTGTAAGTTTGATATCGGCATCTTAAACCATAATGCTATTTTCCCTAACCATTTATAATCTTTAGCAACTTGCTTAATATAAAACCTTCATTTGTTGAGTAAGGCGATCACTGGGTTTAAAGTTATAAGTGCTAACATGGTTATTTACAATTTGTTGAAACAGTTTTAATTTTTAACTGGTATATTTGGTAGCTAGATACATTCGTACCTTAAGTGGTCCTTTTACTTTGGGTGCAATAATTGGTCACTTGATTTAATCAAGTTTCACCGACATTATACAGCCATTTTTGACCGATATCTTCCCCGATTTGTAGGAACATACTTCGTTTTGATATAGTAAGCGGTCACTTCGGACGCTGTTAAGACATAGATTTTCTTTACGTTTGCTAATAATTATTTGTTTATTGACCGATTTGAATAAAGATTTACAAATTTACAGGTTCAGCGAGCATCCAACTATAATTCTTTTTCTGTTACTGGTCAAGTGACCACATGACCATAAACGTCTGATTATAGATATAATTGATATTCTTACAATATGTAAATTATTATAAAAGGCAACGTCTAGTTTGTTCTTTGCTGAATACCAGTAAACTGTGATTTTTTATTACATTTCTGCAATAAATGTGTAATGAAAATTCAAAGATAATAGACCCAAATACATAAGTAATAGAAACTAATTTTCTTTAATCAAAATACTAACCCTTCGTGTCATAACAAGAAAACAATGTTCACACAAATTCCAGAATTGCAAGTTTAATAATAACAAATTAAAATAAATAATCACTTTATATTCTTATTTTTCTTGAAATCTTTCTTTTATTACAACACTTTGTAATGATGAATCGATGAATTTCTTGATTATTTTCATAAAACTCAGCACATCAAGATTCGAATATATCAACACTTAAAACATTATCATGATAGACAGGTGTAAAAGTAATTAGCTGCAAGTTAATTAAAAGAACGGTGCAGTGATGATTTAACATTACAGATAGAACATTATCAACGGGTTATTTGAGTTTACTACTATCAGGTTAGAACGTTATAACAATTAATGAAAACCTGTTGCAAAACCGACATCAAATTGGAGGAATTTAGATGTTAAGTTAGTTTGATATTTAAGATTTTTGTAAACTTTCACTAGGTTTTTAAACTGTCATAAATTATGTTTCCATGTTCAGCACTTAAATGAAACCATAAAGGTGCTAAATACCATAATCATTTCAGATCATATCAAGAGTATATAAACATTTGTAAAATGATCTGCAATAAATGTGATTTAAAATGTTGATTTATTTATATATGTGATCACATTAAAAAATAAATATTCGATGCATTTTTTTGTATATTGAATTCTATGTTTCAGAAAACTTGTAGGCACTTTTTGTTCGGAACAATAAATATTAAGTCCGATAGAATAGGAATCAATAGAGTTTATAAAAAAATATTTGCTCAACAAACAAACCATAAAAGACATAGTGTGAAAAAAGTCTTTTTTTAAGGTTAATGGTATGTTCTGATATAAACACTATCAAAAACTTGGCAATAAATACTTACCATGCCTTCAAAAAAATGTCACATGTATTTATCTGTGTATATGAAGTTTCAAATGCAGTTTTATATAGTGCTTGAATATGATTTTTCTTTAATGTCGTTTACCTTACCGTGTCAAATGTCACAACGAAGTATGATGATTATAATGTATTTTTTGTACATGTTAACTGCTCTGCACTCTACATTAATATTTTGTCATTTATAATGCTTGTGTAGGCCCCTATGGGCCGGATGTCGCAAATAAAGCTATAAAGAATTGAGATTTCAGATACCGTAGCGTTTTTATAGTTTTATTTGTCACAAGGAAATATTTGCTCTTAGGGCTATAAAGTAAGTTCTGAGAGTAAACATGTATGTTAGATAATATCATATTCTTATGAAATATTAAGAAGTATCGGTATTCAGTTTTCAGTTTGCTTAACCGTCCGGAATGAAGATTGATCAAAGTTAACAGACAAATTGAAGTCGAAAGCTTCTAAAATCTTGGGTGAAATGTGTATATACATATTAAGTTATTCATATATTGGAACAACAGTTTCTTTTTTATTGTTCGTTACTCGCTATCATTACAAATCTGAATTGAAATATCTGTCTGGATCACTTATTGTTAGGATTTTAGTTCCTGCAACATTGCCTTTATAAATGTGACCAAATGCAGACTAAGATCAGCCGGTATATGTACATGTATTCATTTGATAATAGTTTGCAGTATAAGCTATTCAGTCAGTACTTGTCTAAAATGATAAAATCTTTTGGTTTTGATCAGTTAAGACAACTGTTAAGATGATATAGTAAACAAAATAAAAATATTCATGAATAAACTCGACTAGCTCGAGCCAAACGACAATAAAAACGGCACTTTTATATTTCGTATTCATAATATACGTTTTGTCCGAAAGTTTGCTGTCTTTTTCATGAAAATGTACAAATACGCAAAAGACCAACAAATAGAAGAACGCAAATGCCTAATTTTCGTTCCTGTAGGTTGGAATAATTAGATTGGATATATTCACATAAAGTTAATTAAACAAATTTGCATGACGTTTATGAATATAATAAATCATGAATAATAAATATATATAATTATATATTGCTATCAAAATAACTGCGCTTGCACACATTTATCTTCTTTACAAATATGTAATTTTCGTTCGGCTTAAACGTTTAATTTTCAGTGTATATTTTGTATATACGCCTGACAATAAGCTGTTGTACTAACATTGTTAGAAACCTAAATGAAACCCTACTTGTATTTCACATTGCTAGATTCAAACGTTATTATTGCGCGCAATTGAATTTTATAACGAAACAATTATTGCAGTTACTCTTGGTTTGATGTATCAACGGAGATTTTTGTACACTTTAGTGAATATAAATACCTGTGACAGTGCTTCCTTTTTACATTTACTTTATATATGATGATTTCAGAGATGAAAAAGAATTATTTCTTATAAGCATATTGAAGCCACAATTAAACAGCTCATATTAACCTTTAACAATAAACTTGGGTATTTATATATAACAATTATTTTACATTTCCACATGGTTTTAAGTTACTTTCTGTCTGATATTTTTTTACTCGGTTAGCTAATTCATATAAAAAAGTACTTATTAGTAATACAAATTTTGCATTTACTTCTATGATAAGTCAATGCTTTTCATTTTAAAGCATATTTATTACCTCCCTTTATTTAGTCTATATAACGGTTCATGCAAGATCTTTAAATCTATATAAGTAAATATTTTTCCATTTCCACATGGTTTCAAGTAATACATTTTCTGACATATTTTTACTCGTTTAGCTCACTAATATTAAAAAGTATTTATAGGTAATGCAAACGTTGTATCTACTTCTATAATTAGTCAATGTTTTGAATTTTAATACTTATTTATTACCTCCCTTTATAGAATATTTACCCTATGTATTTTTGTAGCAATTTCATACTTCTTATATAGAAGGTAAAAGAATATCTCATTTCCAGCGCAACGTCGTATTTTTACGTTTCCCGCACTTTTATAACGTTACGTCATTGTTATATTTGTTATGTTTATATTATACTTTACTGTCTGAAGATATGTAGAAACATTTGAAAGCGCTAACAGAAATAAACGTATAAAAAATTGAAGAAGTTTGTACTCTGCATTTCCCAAAACATACTTTTTTTATACATGAGATCCACACAAGGAATCGAACTTCTTTATATATATATAGTTTTATGTATAATTGAAACTATTATGATATGTTAATGGTTATTTTCGATCATATATGTCATGTTTATTGCATATTTTTATCTTGATACACAGCTGAAATCATAACTTGCAGCTGAATGTATTAAAAAGGTGCGATGCAATCAAGATTATCGAACCGCAGTAGGCAACACATTCAGTAAATTATCCATTGCTCAGAGTGATCCTATCATATTCTTAGATAAGAAAAACGAATTGCTCATAGAGTTTTAGAAAAAGGTGCAATCTTGTATATATAATGTAAAACCGAGCCTGCAACATTTTTAATTTTGCCGTTTTGGGCGTTTTTTAGGGATTCTGATTTTTTTCTATTTATAAACACCTCAGTAATATAACCAAGAGAAAGACGTATACTAAATTGTTTGACTTTTAAGATGTATTCGTTTGGGTTAATAATTTTGTTGTTTAAAGTAATACTATCTTAAAAATTAAATAATGTTCAACGGTAGTGTAATACGAATTGTAGATAATAACGCATGTATAGGATTGTCTTTAGATCGATTGTTGTACATATCTATTGAAGGCCGAACACAATAGTAGCTTTAACATTATATACCATTATACCCCACGTGATTTATTTATTTTATAGTCTTATGTGACGTCAGAGGGTAACAATCCGTAATGTCACATAGCAACGTTACATGTCAGCCCGTTGATATTAAATACGCATACCAGGAGCTGGATTTTAGTAATTAGTTTTTATTTTTGAGATGTCTATCTTGAATATTGATATGTGCTGTGTAATAAAATAAATGTTCCGTTATAATGAGGGTGATGGAACAAATTGTTTACCCTACAAAAGATAATTAACAACCTCGACTTGCGTCTTGGATGGCATCGCTTGTCTTGATTTATCACCCCCAGTGAGATGTGATATTTAGGAAATAGTATTTTTGCGTGCATTGTTGTAAAATCATGCAGGTTTGAGTTCATAATCACTAAGGCCGATAGACGATAAACCATTATTATACAAGAAAATAAATATATATTTTAATTCTAACATGCTGATAAAAAGAGAATTGATAAAAATATGTTGAACTACAATGAGCGAGGAAGTAAATTTTCTACCATCATTTGGTTCACTTGCGTCATATTTGACGTCATATATGACGTGTAAACATTCGTTTTTATGCTGTACATATACCGTGTAATAATGCACTCGACTGGTTACATGTGATGTTTAAGATGTATTCGTTTGATTTAATAATTTTGTTGTTTGTAGCATCTATAAAAATTAAGTTATGTTCAACGATAGTATCATACAAATGGTAGATAATAACGCATTTGTATGATTATCTTTTGATCGATAATTGCACATATATATTCACTATAAAAATTGAAGGCCAACCCAAATTATACCTTCAATATTATATACCATTATACCTCACGTTTTTTTATTTATTTAATACTCTAATGTGACGTCAGAGGTTAACAATCTGCAATGTCAAATAGCAACATTACATGTCAGCCCGTTGATATTAAAAACGCATACCGACAGCTGGATATTAGTTATTATTTATTAAGTTTGAGTGAACGCCTCAATAAGATGTGATATTTAGGAAATAGATAATAATTCTGCGTGTATTGTTGTAAAATAATGCACGGTTTGACTACAAAAAAAGCAGGAAAATAATCTCGAAGGTCGATAAATAAAGCATTTGAGCGATAAGCCATGCATTATTATACTATTATACTACAAGAAAAATAAAAAAAAAATTCAATTTTCACATGCTTATAAAAGAGAGCTGTTAAAAATATGTTGAATTACAATGGGCGTTGAAGTGATTTTCCTGACGTCATTTGGTTTATTAACGTCATATCCGACGTCACATTCGTTTTATGCTGGGTAAATACCATGTAATAATGCGCTTGACTGGTTATCTGTTTGATAGAGGAATAGTATGTCTTTGTTGTTTCATACTAATTTGGTGACACTTTTGTCTGTGTCTCGTATTCTTTTCTCTTCTATGGTAAGATTCTTACCTTGTGCCCCTAGTTTTATTTTTTTTTAATGTTGCCCATCTCCTTCCCCGTACTTCAAGTCCCATTCCCCTGTGCCTTTTTACTTTGTGGGCCTATAAATTAATCAATTATATTTGATTTCCTTGACGGTTTTTTTATTTCCTTTTATGTATAAATAAGTAATTATCATGTCCATGCTCTGCCTTGTGCCCTGTCCTGTTTTTGTTTGGGGTCCTCCTGGACTCTTTGTCGCTGGATCGTGTGGGGATAGGCGTTCATTGAACGCCACATTTCCTTGTAGATCTTGTTTAGCCACACTTTATGAAGCATTCCTGTATAAAATAGACAATGATTCAGTCTGTAACATTAGGTTATTCAAGTAAAACTTAGACAATGTAATTAACAGACAAAGTTAAAGAAGTGCAACATTAAATTGTTTATCAAACTCAATTAAGATTTCTGTCTGGAAGGAATGTTTTGTTTATACCATGTGGCATGTACTTACCAAATGAATTTTCACTCGTACCATGAAATATCAGGCGGAATGTAAAAATGTATAATGGTGTTTCATCTAAGGAGAATAATTTTACCAGATATATTTAAATAAAAATAAGACATACTTTGTTCCTTTCATACATTAATACATGAGTTGTCATCAAAGCATTTATAGGTAGATGAAACAACATTGATATGGGGTTAAAAGAAACTATAAATTGTGTATACAAAATAATACGTAAAATTTTGGCAATTCTGTGCTATGTTGGCAAAGGTAAAGGAATCTTAGATAGATCTGTCTAAGACCAGTGCTCATGGCTAATCTTATAAAATGATTTATATTTTGAAAGAATAGGAAAACAAGCTATATAAAAGACAAAACGTATATTTATACCTGTTTATACAAAAAGTCTCAATACTAAAATGATTACTAATCGTGAATGTCATTTCTGAGTGTACATATATGTATACTAATTGCTTGTTTGTATTTTGTATCCTGTGTTCTGTATTTGTCATCAGTTAAAGAGCAGTAGAAAGTTTGATCTTTGCAATTAAACTTTGAACTTACATTAAATTCTACATAAAATATGCTATTAAATTCAAAGGTATAATTGTCACCAAAGCAAAAATAATATAAGCTAATTATCTTCTTTACTTAATAACAATTTATCTGAAAAATAATTACTCTTTATCACAGAATAAAAAAACAACATCATTTTTTAAATTGGAAGTGTGTGTGTGATTCATAGCAAATTAAGACAAATAATTTCAAATGATGTTTTGCTAATTTTAGAGCATTATAAAAAGTTGATGAATTCCTTGATTATATTCATAAAACTCAGATCGAGATTCTAATATATCAACGCTTTCAGCATTATCATGATAGACAGGTGTGAAAATAATAAGCTGCAAGTGAATTAAAAGAACGATGCAGTGAAGATTAAGCATACAAGATAGTAAATTATGGTTGAGTTATCAAGTGTAGAACTACAAGATTATATCGTTATTACAACTTATTTAAACGTGTTGTAATTTAGGTGCAATTATATGTTTTATTAGTGTGATATTGAATAATTTTGCACATTGTCATACTGCCGTCAGAGATGTTTCTTTGGTAATCTATCAGTACTAAAACAAAATATAAAAGTGCTAAAGACGACATAATCAACTAATCTCACGCTAGAAGTACAAAGTCATATTTGTTAATAAATATATTTTTTATCAAATTAAAGTATTAAATATTTGGTATACTCTTGTTGCATGTTTTATTTTGTGAGTGTGTATCAAATATCATTTTCTGTAAACACACACACACTCACACACACATTAAAAGAAGTTGTGTGAATGTGAGTTGGTAATTGGATAAAACCCGTCAAAACAAGATATCCCAAAATAATGATTTTACTGAATTTTAGTTATATTTCACATCCATAAATACTTTTTTGTAAACAAAAAAGAAACAATAACAACAAATCAGAAACGCAAATATTCAATTTTGCTACGCAAATCCAATAATGCCTTCTCTTCAAGAATTCCGTTAATTCAAGGCGCACACTCATCAATTTTAAATGTTTTACTGAAATTACTTCTAGATACGACTATTTAGATTTGTTTCAACAACATTCCGTTGGCAGACACTGAGGTAAAATATTCAAAACCTAAAATAAAATGAATGCCTTCGTAATCGTTCCTATAGGTAGGAATAATCAGATTGGAAATATTCGCATTATGTTAATGGAACTATAGTACATTTCAGATGACTAGTATATAGAGTAAATAATATCATATACGTGTTTGACGCCTGCAAACTTGATTTTCACACAGTTATCTTTGTTCGAAATTTGCATTTTTCTATCAAATATAAAGCTAAAGGTTCCCTTAACTGCGTATGTACGTATATAACTTATATTATTAAAATGTTAGTTACACTTTGCTAAAATCGAATGAACACCATAGTTGAAACAGTTCTTTAAGTTGCGGTTTATTTTACGATACTACCTGTTACATTATTTCTTGGCATTACACTTTAAACATGTATATATATATATATATATATATACTCGTATATGAAACTCTTATGATGAGTTAACGATTATATTCGATCATTTATATCATATCTATAGCCGATTTATATCATGATAGAGAACATAATTTTGAGACTATAAATATATTAGGTACGATGCCGTTTAGATTATCGAAATGCAGTAAGAAAAACATTAAGAAAAAGTATCCATTGCCCAAGTCAAGAGGTATCTTTAAGATAATGAAATATTTTTGTCTCATTGAATTCTCATATAAAAAAGGAACATTTGATAATATAAGATATAAATTATTTCATATAAAACGAGCTTTTATCTTTGTTATCATTCATTTAATATAGAGAAACAATTGTATATTTTAATTCAATACATGGAAAATACAACTAACATTTCATTTATGACTTTTTTCCGGATCATAAATACTGTTAAACCAGTACCATGAAAAATATGTTGCATTTTTCATTATTTCTCATGAACCAATCAATGAAGCCTATTCAGCATTACTCTCCACGTGGTCTCTCTTCCCACTTTCAGGTGGCAGTTGCAATTTTAATTAATTAAAAGAATTTAATGGTTTCCACATTTTATTTTTGTTTATTAATTATGTAAAAAGGAAAAAAAATATAAAATTTAACTAATGTATTTATTATCAAAACAGAGTAAAAATTAAAATGCTACCGCGTCTTTACCTGGTTTGAGACATTAAGTTGTATTTTATTATTTAATAATATTAATATATAAATACACAAACTGAATATTGAATTTAGACAGGTGGAAACGCAATATTCTGCAAATTTATCAATATACGATTCAATTACGATATCAATATTTCAAGTAGGCTGTTGAGAAAAAGAGCCATTGCAAACAGCAAATGTAAAACATTAACACGTGTTTTGGCAAATTGACAGTTAAAATTGTCCTTGACCATTTACACGTATATATTATAATGCAAAGACATTTAACATACCGATATCTTGTAAAATTATACAATTACATGTATAACAAAGTATAAATTTTCTAACGTATTTCTATTCATATATTTATAAAAAATCATATCCGTTAAGAAATTGTTATGTTATCTTTTCTACTTTTCATTGACTGTTTTTCGCTAGTTTTAGAAGTTTATGTCTGCTTTTTGTGGACATCCCTGCTGGCATGTATGTTCAATTGACCTTGTGATAAAGCATACATGTAAGTATTTTTTCTTAGGTTATTTTTTGTATTGCAAAATACAAATGAAAACGGTATTCAGATTTAATAACAGTTGTAAATAAAAAAATGCTTACCTCATAACTTAATGAAAATCAATAATGTGTAAAAGGACGGTTCCAATTACCGAAACCGTACTTAAGTTTACAAAATCTTCTGCTGAACAACGTTACTTACATACTTGTGTTGATGGGATTTACAGGACAATATAGCTTTATAGCACGAAGCATTCTAACCATGAGTTACTCACATCTTAGAAGTCTTTGTTTGCAAAATTGCTTTACATATAAGGATTTAAGTATCTATTTGAGAAATGTAGTGGTTATACATGCCAGAAACATTCGCCACTGACACTGAAAATATTAGCAGATTTAGTAGGTGACAAAAGAGCTACAGTTACTCTTTTGACGTATATGTAATTCATTGTACAAAGTTTAGGAGACTCGAAACAATTCTATACTAAGAAATTTTTACTACAAGAATAAAATTACAGAAAAAATTCAATTTCCCGATGAAAGACAGAAAAACATGATATATGGTTATTCATGTGAAAACAATACATTTCGTTATATTTAGACATAGTAGCTTATTTGATATGATATTGATAAAGCTGATATGCATGTAAAAATATAGCTCTCTCATTACCTGCGCGACAGCTTGCGTCTCATTTCGTTTGACTGACTTAATGTATAATTAAAGTAAGATTTATATCTATAGGTGTATATGACTTTCCTCAACAGTTTAACATAACGATTTGCTTTGTTCTGTATCATTATAAGTTAACTGTAGCTTACCATTCATTTGATCTACTCTCTGGATTTAGTATAATAACAATCTGTAAATTTAAGTATATGAACAATAATCAGTTATGTGTACACAATGATTTATTAGGTGATTAATTTTATTCATTGATTTCAACAAAAATCCAAGACGAAATAAACAGAATGAGCTTTTCGCTTGTGTGTGAATAATTCGGATGAGTACGGATTTTAAGGTAATCTTCTTTGTGCTTTAGTTTAATGCAACCTAGTAGATACTGTTTTGATGTTATATATGATTTCATATGATTAAAATGTATCAATGGACTATGTGTTTACTCTGTTCCATGACAGCAAAATATATGTTATTTCCAATATTAAGCTTTAGTAAAGTTTAATTATATCATCTAAATTACATATTTTTTGTGATGATTTTACAAACAATTTTTCTTTTTATCTTTCATCCTATTTTTGTTCAATTACCCTAGTCAAATTTCCTATTATTAGAAAACAGTTTTCGGAAGTTAAGAATTTACATAAACTATATTAAATGATGAGGAAACCGGCTTAAAGGAGCTTCGTGACTATGCAAATTATTGTCTTAGTATCTTAAACGTTTGACCATACATATTGTACTCACATTTAATGTATAAAACTCTCGAGAAGGAAAGAACAACTTCAATTATTGATGAGTATTCAATTATTTTCACTCGAAATGTATAATACATGTTTAGAAAGACAACTGAAATTGAAACATAAAATACATATATATAAAGCGCATTGAAACACTCTCTCATTTTGTACGAGCGGGCGTAGTTATCAAATAGGAATTAAATATCAAAGTGTTTTAGTGTTCTTTTCCTCTCTAACCATAGTAAAAACTAAAAGTACAAATTATGAGCCCTGACTGTCAGGAATGACTCCGAATATCGTTATCTTTATCTCCCACATGGTTATCCCTGTGTCGTGAAGTCAGTTTGATGCTTTATAAAAATACGAGGTTCTTGTAGACCTGACAATATAAGTGGATACTTATTTAAATGTTTAAATATTTAATTACATATATGCCACACAATTATCGTATGATTCCAGAGTTTTAAAGTATACATGTATATTACATTAATTGATTTAGAAACCGTGTATTTGAAACATCCTTAGAGAATGCATGTAGTTTTGCGGACATAGTTTTTACGTAATGCAAATTGTACGTGAGTCTCAACTAAATAATTATCATATATACGTTTGTATGACCTGTTTGATTTTAGCCTGTTTTAGTCGTTTTTGAGGTAGCACAGTGGTTAAAACGTTAAACGCACCGAAAATTAAATCACATTTATTAACATAAAGAATTCAAATAATCATTATAATTCTAAAAATATGATAAAAGCTTTGTTGTTGTTGTTGTTTTTTAATAACTCAGAAAATATTATCTTCTGTTATAGTTTAATTCAAGAACGAGTTTTATTGAATATAATTATACCTTAATTGATCATATTTGAAATAGCAAAATGTTTAAATTGAGAACAGCCATAAAAAATTGTTTTTAAGAATAACACTAAAAAAAGTGAATCAGCTTTTAAAAATAAGAACTTTTTTCTTGACAAGCAAGACATATTGAAAGTAATGATATGAATATATGTACTAAACATACAATCATTTTATCATTTGTATGCATGCGTTTTTGTTTTTCTGATTTATATGAGTAATGTTATGTACACTGTTAATATACGATATTGATCATTTTACAAACAAACATGAACTGCCATTCACAATTTTAATTAAACATATCAACTAGTCGCTTTGATTTAGCAATCAGATGTTGCCTAGAGGATAATGAATATGAAATATTTAAAGCGGGTACATATGTAAATGACATAATGAGTTCACTACGTCTCTCTAGCTATGTGATTCATATTGCAAATTGCTTTATTCGTGGTACATATTATCTTAGGGACCCAAAGATTCTCCCCTTTAAAAATGCAACCGGTTCCAATCAAGGACATAGTTTAATTGCCGTATAATTGCATTTGCTATTGATCATGGTAAGTGGTACCTTCTAAATGAACCGGTGTCAGATAGTTTGAGTTTGGACAATGATATAGTATGCAATAACATAATATTGTATCATAGTTTGGGCACTTTTCTGTTGAAAATGTGTCAGAGTTAAATCGTATACATATACATGCACAGTGCGTTAACTGGAGTGCAGGTATTAGTTACCCGTACTCCAGAGCATGTCCATTGATTGGCTCATTTTTGCTGGGGTTTACTTATTATGACGATAAAGAAAGGGAAAGCGACAGAAATATCATATTCAGATGCTCGTTCATTGGTAACTTTTTCCCAGGGTTTCATATTGTGACAACAGGGAAGGTGTTTTTATGTTTGACTATGATACAAAAAAGACAAACATCAAAACACTTGGCAATCTGATAAATACTCGGGGGCTAATACTCGGGGGCAAGGCCCCCTTGTACAAATCAGATAGCCTCGTGTTTCGATGCTCTTTCTATTAACAAATAACACAAAAGTTCGTGAGTAACAGTATATAAATAACGCATGGGTTTGTGGGTAACAGTAAAAATATCGTCCCGAGGAAAATACAGTATTTTTACGAGGGGTGATATTTTTACTGTTACCCACAAACCCATGTGTTATTTATTTTATTACCCCGAACAAATACTGTGATGATCTGAATTTGTCAACTAAATCTAACTGTAACAAAAATAAACCAAAAGAAGCAATAACTAAACTGTCCTTTCCTTGCAAGTTTTAAGTGTACTGTAGGCCTACTTGAGAAGCTGTTTTTCTTTTATTCTTTAGGCAAGTGATGATATCTACCAGTCATAAACATAAAATAAGCTGTGTTTTATTTAGGAAACAAAACACTAACCCATTTATAAGGTTATGATCTGTGAAATCTGATCCTTCTGCATACAGAATATTCTTCGCATGGTTTTTGACAAAGTGCATTTAGAAAATAACGATGATATCCTACAGATGTCTATCCATCAACTCTATCTGTAACGTTTCACTGGTTAAAATTGTTAAATAATCCTTTGTTGCATGCTTTAATCGTCTGCATGTTCCAGTTTGACACATTATTCACATTACAATTACTTCCGTTGAAAACGGATGTTTCCTTTTGACTATTCAACAAAAAGATATTTTATACGCGAAAAGAACTCTAGGGTGCAGAGAACTAAATTTTATGAGAGTATAGAGCAATGCCCTATCGTCGAAAATAAGAATGAATCGAGAAAAAAATGGCGACCATTTTATTTCATTTTATTTAGAAAATAGACCACGTGACCAGATTTTATACTGTTAAAAAATACTGTTACCTGTGTAACAATACAAAATTTTTAGTCACGTGGTACACTTGCATTAACAGTAAGAATAACTCCTAGAGGCCTATGGGAAATTTACATTACGGAAAAAGTGGGGTATTATAAAAAATATTATCCCGAGGAAAATACTGTTACTCGAGGTGTTGATCGGGACACTATTTCTACATGTTTTTATTTTCTAGATTTTAACTGTGAAAAAGCACTATTACTTAGTTTAAGTAGTTTATTGTGTCATTTTAACATATCACATTTTAATATAATTATTAAAAATAATATAACATTATCATGTAAAAAAATCTAAATCTAATCTATTGCTCTTCACTTAGTGAAAATTTGCAATTTTCAATTTGTGTCGCATGAAGTTCAAAAAGTATTTGACCTAGAGTCATGAAACTACACAGGAATGTTGCTCAGCATGTGAAGATGTGCACTTAGGGTGCTTGTGGATTTATTTTGTTTTGTTAGAGTTATTGTCCTTGACTTAGTAAAAATTTGCAATTTTCAACTTGCCCTGTCCTGTTTTTGTTTGAGGTTCCACCTGGGCTCCTTGCCACTGGTTCTTGTTGCTTGGTCGTGTGGGGGTTGCGTTGATTCAACGCCACCTTTCTTTGTTGATCTTGTTTATCATATTTTGTGTCGTACGTAGCTCAAAAAGTATTTTACCTAGAGTCGTAAACTTTACAGGAATGTTGATAAGCATGTGTAGTTGTGCACCTGGGGTTTCGCTTGTGAATTTAATTTGTTTTGCCAGAGTTATTGCCAACTTTTCGGCATTTTCTAGTCGGGTGGTTCCAATATTCCTACTTGAATAATGTTGAATAACCCTTAGGATATGTTGCCTGCTTTTTAAATTTGTCTTTTGGCGTCTCATCTGTGATACGCAGGCTTCATAACCTCTGATCCCCTTTCAAAATTCCATTTTATTTAGTTTCGCCCATTGTTTTCTCGTTTAGGGCACACGCTTTCTATTGCTTGTGGACCATACGCCGCTTTTCATGGAATGGCACGGAAGTGTCACATTGAAGGTTCCATGATAACCGGCGTATGAACACATCTGCGGATGTTTCTAAATTCAAAATTTTACTATTTCATGTTTAAATGTTGAATTCTGCTAGGGGGCGTGGACGGTAACTTGCACTTTCCAGTACCGTCCATGAACAGGCTCAATCAAACCGAGCCTGCAACATTTTCAATTTTGCCGTGTTGGCCTTTCTTTAGGGATTCTGTATTTATCTATTTTTTGACTTAGTGAAAATTTTCAATTTTTAATTCATGGCGTGCGTAGCTCAAAAGGTATTTAACCTAGAGTCATGCAACTTGAAAAGAATGTTGGTCAGTATGTGTAGTTGTATCATAGTTTGGAGACCTTTCTGTTGAAAATGTGTCAGGGTTAAATCGTATACATATACATGCACCGTGCGGTAACTGGAGTGCGGGTATTAGTTACCCGCACTCCAGAGCATGCCCATTGATTGGCTCATTTTTGCTGGGGTTTACATATTGTGACGGCAGTGAAAGTGAAATCGACAGAAATGTCATATTTAGATGCTCGTTCATTGGTTCATTTTTGCCGGGGTTTCATATTGTGACAACAGGGAACGTGTTTTTATGTTTGACTATGATACAAAAGAGAAAGAACACCAAAACACTCGGTAATCTGATTAATACTCGGGGGGCTACGCCCCCTCGTACAAATCAGATAACCTCGTGTTTCAGTGCTCTTTCTATTACTTGTACATCTTGGGTTTCGCTTGTGGATGAATCCAGTTTTTTTTAGAGTTATTGTCCATGACTTAGCAAAAAACCGTTCCATTATGTTGTATTATTTGTTCCTTGAGTGCTTGAGTTAGAACCAGCCAACTTTACAGGAATAATGATCAACATCACTGTGAAGTTATGCACCTGGGTTTTTTGGCATGTGGACTTTTTTTAGTTTTGTTGGGAGTTTTTACCCTTGACTCAGTATAAATTTGCAATTTTCAACTTGTTCATGCATAGTTCAAAAAGCATTTGATCTGTAGGCTTGAAAAATTACAAGAATGTTAGTCAGCATGTGCACTTATGCACCTTGGGGATTCCTTGTGGATTTATTCAGTATTTGTAAAGTTCTTGCCCATACTTAGTAAAAGATTCTTAGTTTTCAACTTGTGGCACTTGTAGCCCAAACAAATTTGACCACGAGTCGTAAGATTGACGAAACAGTAGAGTGTGGGGGCACAGAGAAAATAAGAATCCCTAAAGAAATCCCAAAATAGATAAATACAGAATCCCTAAAGAAAGCAAAACTGCAAAATTTGTTATTATTTTTTTTAATTTTATCTTGTCTTTATTACCTGTATTGATTTGACTTATTATTCTATATAACGTTATCAGAAATATATATAGCTACACATGGACAATAACGATTAAACGAAATAGCAGTAAAATGTAATACAATTGAATTAAGAGACTAAGTTTAAAGTAAGATTTTCACAAGTTGTGATTAAACCAGACGTTTTTAACAACATCTGCAAAATAGATATTGCTACGAACTCATCATGCTTTGAGAATTAAGCGTTTATTTTGACATTAATTATAATGGTATTCAATGTAAATACTGTGCGTTTTATCATAACAACTTTTTACTTGGATACATCTTAAAAAAGCCTTTGCTATTTTTTGTATTGTACATTTTAAATCAGACGAATGCATTTCTTGTGGAATAACTCCCTCCCTTTTTGTTTAATTTTCTTTTACTTGGGGACCATACGCCGCTTTTCATGGAATGGCACTACTGTGTCACATTGAAGGTTCCATGACAACCGCCGTATGAACACATCTGCGGATGTCTCTAAATTCAAAATTTCACAATTTCGTGTTAAATATTGAATTCTGCTTAAGCCGGTGCTAGCGGGCGTGGACGGTAACTTGCACTTTCCAGTACCGTCCATGAACAGGCTCAATCAAACCGAGTCTGCAACATTTTCAATATTGTTGTGTTGGGCTTTCTTTAGGGATTCTGCTTTACTCTATTTTATTAAAATAAAATGACTAAGACGAATAAAGACGGATGTGTATTTATCTCGCGGAAACTTCCCACCTCTTCAAATGATATCATCCCGTCTAATGTAAGTGTATATAATAATCGTTATGGCATTATTGGCATATATTCTAGATTCCTATGATCAGCTGAGCTTCTGTTTGCAGGTGCAAACTCTTCTTCTACGAATTTTCAAAACCACTTGATTCTTTATTATTTTATGGGAATGACTTTGTAGCACAGAAGGTTCTCCAGAGAAATTAGAGAATATGTCTATTGTCAATCAAACTACACGTCATCGCAACGAAAATGAAAGAAATATGCTAAAACAAATTTACGTAAAAAGGTTTAATTTTCTTATTCTAATGTATGCAACACTTTCAAATTTTTTTTCCATATTATTCGAATGATACATTCTCCTTTGGACTGAAGTAAACCGATGCATGATGCAAGAATAATTTCCAAACAAATTCAGATTCCATGAGTTTTAAAACAGAAAACTGAATCATATTAAATATCTTAGATCATATAAAATATCTTAAATAAAGTTTTTTTTTTGTTTATCATGGTCAGGTAAAGATTTGCAGGCATTTGTATTTTACGATGGTTGAAATATATATGCTAAAAATACCGGGCATATTGTTGTTTTTGTTGTAATTCTTTTATTGGTATAGTATCGTCTATATTTGATTCTTGTTCATTCCTTCATCATATTGATTCTTATAATTAAGTCACAGTAAAATAAACGCACATTTAAATTAACATTTGTACCGTGCACCGCCAATTATCAATCGACATTTTATTTTTATATGCCATCTGGTGTAATTCCGGCACATACGATTTCATAAATCGACACCTGTTTAGAGTACTTATTTCCCAAGAGAAGTAATCTGCTTAAGTGCGATTTCAAAGTTTTAAGATAACAGTGCGTTGTTTATGAATAAAAAGGGATTCACCAGTTATCGTGTTTAGCGTAGTTTCCTTGCTGTTTTTATAATTATATTATTTGAACAACTCCTGTTTTCAAACACGATACCTTTGAGATAAAACATTTGAAGAGTTTATTCGTAGAGTACATAGCAACATGACAATTTGATTGCTAGTTCGTTAAATTGAACGTTTCATGAAATAAACTTCCATATGGTCTCACCTATATGATATTCAATAACCTTATCAATAATGCTATTTCATATAATTTAGCCCAAGGCTAACATATATTTATATTTGCGACCACTTTCAGAAAATTGCACCCACCAGTATCTCCTTGAAGGTTTCTATTTCTTCAGTACTGCTGTCAAAATTATTTCAGAGGATGTATTGCTTGAATGTGCTTGATATCTTAATCATTTAAAACTTCCAAACAATAGCCATATTCTAAGCTATAACAAATAAACAGAGAATAAAGACTGTCTTAACAAACCTTAAGTTCTTTAAAGCAATTGAGCCAAAGCAGTTATAATGTTTAACATACAATTCTTTGGGATATTAATGTGAATGTGGAATATGCACATTTCCTTTGAATTATAAAATGTTCTAGTGAACCCCTCATATTGCTTAATAATTAAACCATACGTAAAGGTTAGTTTGTGATTGTTGAAGCTTCAGTATACATACTTACATTTTCAAGTTATTTATCGTTAATTCTATCTTAATATAATTATTTCACGAGGGCTGTTGGAAAAGAATTGCTTATTTATGGAAGGGATTATCCGCCAGTTCACATATTATGCTTTATGACATTCCAATTTCCGTTTTTACTTTTGCGATAGTGAATTTGATGTTAGATTTTGGTTATTTTCAAGACTTAGTGTATTTCGTATCTTTATAATTATAAAGGTATTTTGAAATATATCTTTGTTATACGTTAATTGTATTTTTATACACGTTTTTCTTGTTTCATTCTGAAAATTGGTATGATTTCCCTTAAAATATATTTAATACATTTTAATTCAAAATCACACATTAAAATCAACATTAGGTATTCAGTGTATGGACGCTACCGAATATGTAATAATTCATTTGTAATAAAATGTTCAACATTTAATGAAAACAATCGAAACATCATTCGCAGTATAAAATGCTGTTTAACATTGACTCATTAAAACAAAATCGTCTTCATAACAATGTTGACGTTATCAAAAAACGAAGCGGGGAACCAATTTTTGTAGTGCGTTTTTTATTTACGACAGAGGTCGCTGTTTTATACTAACTGATCCCTTTCGCTGCGGACGTAAAAATCACCTCATGGAAAAGATCCGATCAAACATCGTGATACCCTGCCTTTAAAAACATATCATTTTTGTATTTTCGGACGCAGTCAGGAAATACAATGCTGACATTCAATCTCGGGCACAGAATTTCACGACAAACCTAACAACAAGTAGTTCTCAAAACAGTTTAAAACTAGCGATGTAAAAGATAGAAATATTTTTATTTTATTACAAGTATCCAACAAATTACAACGCATTCAAAGTTTAAAAGTAGCGTTGGCTTATAGAATTGACAATAAATGCACAATCACAAATGACGCGGATGAATATCATTTTAATCAATGAAAATGCTATTTTTAGCGATGTCGATTACCGAATACTTCATAGCGTAGTACACAAATAAATCTGACTGTCGAGTAGTGAAATATATACATGTCGGACTGTTTTGGCGAGAAGATTTTCGCTAAATTATTTACATCAGTGTTAAACAACAGGTTTATCGTGAACAAAATACATCAAAACTAATAATTTTAAAGATTACAAACCCGAAATGGAAATACTAAATTCAGAATTGTTTGATTTTATTCAGGCTTTCTTCGTGTAACTTCCCCGTGGTACAGGGGTAACGCGCTCGTTTTGGGTGTGAGAGGGGTTCAAATCCCATGTGGCATACTGTATGCGGCGGATTTTGTGATATTTTGCCTCAAACTTGGCCTTTTTACTATACGTTATATATAGGGGGAAATATTTGGTTGTCATTAACCTCCACATGATCGGATTAGTTTTCGTAGTACCAGATTTGTGAACACCGGTCAGGGAGCGGTTATGATTTTTTACATTTTAACCAGTTATTCCCCGTTGATTAAAAGGGCAAATTCTTGCGCAAAAACCTAATTAATTTTGAATTATACTTCGAAACTCTTAGTGTGCTATGCAAACTGCTGTTTCGAATACATAAAACACAATGTCAGCATGCGACTAAAATTACCATGATTTTTGTAAAATAAATACTGAAACACTGAATAAAATTAGCGTCAAATAAATTTTAGAAAGCAAATTCAAATAAAGGAAAAATATTTGAAAGTCAGGAAATTAAATATCTAATAATAGTTTGCATGTTTACAACCTTAGAACTGAAGTGTAAATTAAATGTTCGCATATTTCAATAAGAACTCGAGTTACGTCAGCAAGTACAACATCTTAATATTGCATAATGATTACAACGTATTAATAATTATGTTTTCATATTAATAACAATGTTTTCATAATAATAATAATGTCTTCCTATCAATAAGAATGTCTTCAAAGTAACATATAAAAATGTCTTCATATTAATTACAATGTATTCATATTAATTAGAGTGGCTGATAATCCCTTCCATACTTATTGTCCTCGATCTCGTCATCCACGTGGGACACAATAAAAGCCAATACATACCTGTATAGGGTAATTCAATACCTACACAACGGAGTATAATGTACATGTTAGACTAAGTGTATAAAAATCTGGAAACAAAGACAAACAATTTGCCATTTAAATACACGCAGTCATTGACCACTGTAGTAAAAATGGTTGGTAAAAGCGTCGACAAAAAAGTTTCCTAACCGTCGTTCCTGGAGAGTTACACCAGTATTAGACTACCTTCCTCCGCGCTAAACTACGAAAGAATATCCCGTGGATCGAACCCACGCCAGAGAGGTAACTGGATGAGAAGACATCGACTTTAACATCTCGACCACGGAGGCGGTCGCTCAAAACTGGGTTGCTCATTGGAGCAGTTGATGACTGAACTCTCTACTGCTTATGTGCCTTCTTGTGTGTCTTTTGACACAGTAAGGCGATGGAAAAAGAAATTTGAGTCTGGTGTAGAGTGCATCAAAAATGCATCAAAACAGGTAGGCCAAAATCTGCATCTCGTAACGAAATCGTTTCCAAAATAAAGGATATCATTGAAAGAGATGTCAGATTTACAGTTCGTGATATTGCACGAAAGGTAGGCATATCACTTTCAACGGTTCACTTTATTTTGGAGAAGCATTTGAAAGTCAGAATAATTTCTACTAGATGGGTGCCACATCTGTTGACCGATAAGCAAAAAAGGCAACGGGTTAAGGTGGCCTAAAAGCTGCTTCAAATGTTTACAAAATATGACAAAAAAAAAACAGTTTGCCAATGTTGTCACAGGTGATGAAACTTGGGTCCATTATTTTGAGCCCGCCAGAAAAGTAAGCAACAAAATCTGGGCCTCTAAACACAACAAACGCCCAATAATTGCCAAACGGTGTTTGATTGCAAAGAAGGTTTTGTATGCAATTTTCTTCTCTGGTGAAGGAGTCGCAATAAAAGTGCCGTTGAAAAAGGGCAAAAGTAATACTGGGAAGTAATACAAAGACGTAGTACTTAAGAAACTGAAAAAGTATTATAAGACACGACGCCCTGTTACTGGTTTTAAGGATATCCGTCCTCTACATGACAATGCCCCCGCTCATACCTCCGCAATAGTTTCCGCGTTTTTGAAATAAAGAAAAAGTAACTGTTTTGCCTCACCCCCGTATTCGCAAGACCTTGCCAAATGTGATTTCTTTTTGTTTCCGAAATTGAAATCCTTCCTTGCTGGGCGGAAATACAAGTCCCGGCAGGCACTTTGATCTGCCATTCATCAATACCTTATTACTGTGCCCAAATCAGCATACCTTGACGCTTTCAAGAAGTGAAAACATCGGCTGAAACTTTGCATTTCTAGCCACGGGGAGTACTTCGAGGGCATGAAATGAACACTTTTGAGCTTACTTGAAATTTGAATTTTCCAGATAGAAATAAGCAATACATTTGGAACATCCCTCGTAAATGAATTATATTTACACAAAGGAATTATTGTAAGTTATGTAAGGTATTAGCATGTCTGTGTAAAAGTTTGTTGTGTTATGATTTTATCTGTTTCATAGGTCAAATATATACTTTTATTTTGATTCAATACAGTTTGGCCATTTGTCTTTACTAGCAAAACCTTATCGATAAATAGTTGAATAGAATCTTTCTTATAGCAATGGCAACAAATATGTTTAATTTTAAACTTGATAAGAATCGATCCGATTTAAACAATACTTCCCTCAATCTCAAAAAGTTCCGACCAATTTCGGGTCAATAATCTATATGATATAATTGACAGAATTATTTTATGCAGATTAAATTTGCCAATTTGTAGAAGATATTTTATTAATGTTCATAAAGATGTGATTGTGTTTAGCATTTAATAAATTAGGAAAGACCCGCAAGATGGCGGCCACGAAGGGGGGGGGGGGTAAGAAACATTTATATTAATAATCATCAAAATCATTTGCATGCATAGGACCCATGTTAATATCCATTACAGTAAAACAACACATCACTTTAAAGGGAAAACAGTAAAAATAGGTACATACAATCAAGGAAAATATAAAAGCGTGTATTGTGTTACTGGAATTTCATTATTGGCAAATTAAAATTATATGGAATGCGAATCATTTTGCTTATAATACTGATAAACTTTCACTGTCATCTTTATATACACATTTATTGTAGACAAATTAAATAAGTCACTTCTAACCAATAACCCGATTAATGTTTTTAAGATATGTTTATACGTATAAGTGATTTTTGTGAAAATAAATCTTGAACAATTCATGGGAAGTTAATTGAGAGTCATTGAGAATGCAGTCTTTCCAATATAAACACGAGTAAATTTGTTTTAAACTCATTTCTACATTTAAATTAAGCAACAATATAAAACCACATTTTAAAGTGTGTTATTACATCTCTTTTACATTAATATACATAGGAAATTGACATGAACATGTAGTTAATGTCGATTTGCTTATTCAAGGATAAAAGTTCAAGAGTTGGAAATATGCTACAAAAAGTTTTTTTAATAAAGGAAAATTAAGCAGGTTTACCAAACTGTTTGAAAGTTTTGCAAAATTTTAGACATTAAATAAATATTGTTGATCAGAAAAAAGAACGATATGATTGAGTGATACGAGTATGCCATCTAAATTTTATTTACACGATGTTTTAGTTGAAATGCGTTAATAATGTACATGTATATCGCACGCTGATGCTAAAAATGTATCTGTCCTTTTTCTAATGACATGTAACAAATAACTGCAAATTCTCATATTTTGCAAACATTATTTATAAAATAATTATGTTACAACAACAAGTTTTTGTAGTCTTCAAAGAAATAAAAAAAAAACAAAAACAAAAGGAAAAACGAGATAGCGTATTATAATCCGGTTGAAGAATAAATATCCGTTACAGTAACTACAATCAAATTATTTACGTAATGAGTCAAACAAAATATAGACATAAAATCGCTATCTGCTGTAATTGTAACAGTTCGTTAATTAGAACCCGATTTGTGTCAGTCCTAAATTCCCAAGGGAACTAATATTTTTGTAATTCGTTTTGCCATTGCATTAGTTAAGAGGAAAAAAGTGAATCGACAGTCAACGAAAATAAATGTTTTACTTAGATCTATTGTAAAAACACAAGAATTATGTTAAAATTGGAAAGAGTTAAAAAAGTATCATGATCTTTTAATACGAATGCATGTTACAGCATTAATTGTATAGCTTATCTCTTAAAGATGAAACGTGATGAAAAGAGCTGCCGATACCAGTAATTAGAATACACTTTACGAAACTTATAGGTACTCCGACCAACTTTTTATTATATTGTGTTAGAATTACTTTAACTAGTCTAAGTCGATACTGTATAAACTTTAATCATAGTATCATCATTTTATAATAGTAAATGCATTTTACAATAACTCAAACTTAACAGAAAATCAGTAACTGAGATCACCATTGTAAAAAAATCAAATACCTTCAAGTTTAGTATATATTTTGAAAAACGGAGTTTTCCTGCAAGTTTGAAATCGGAGTACTTATAAGTTTCGTTAAGTGTATTTAGGGCTATTTTATATAACAAAAAGTTTTTTGATAATTTTTAGCTCTTTTATCAACACATTTAAAATTCAATTTAAGTTTTGTTTTTGTAACACATATTAAACATATGTTTAATTGAAATTGTTTGCTATTTTTATGTCTAACAATGCCAATTTTCGGACAATTTCCCCAATAATTTAAAACGTGCTCGAGAAATAGTTAAACCGAATAGAAATATCATCTCTCTTCATTCAAATACTTGTTGTTTGCTTGTAAAAGACTGAACGACTTATAAATGGATTTGCTCTGAAGTTGATAAATGTTGAATAATGGATGGGGCAATAATTATACCACCTTCATAGGATTAAAGGAAAATTGAAGTCTACCCTACATAGACAAATTGAATTTTGAAACAAAATCTGTCTAGCTTAATGGCAGGTAATTTTCCTCCAAATTTAAAACCCCTATAAAGGTAATTGATGTTGGCATTATGACATCTGTTTCAATATCAGAGGAAAAAGATCCAATCTGGATGCATTGTGTATCGAAGCATTCTTGTAGATATTTAAATATTTTATTTATTCTATTGTCATTTTAAAGCAACATTTGATTGTGAAGGAAATATATGAAATTGTCGTTACATACTGGTTTAAAAGCTGTTATCGCTGAGTATATCATTTTTTTTGTCGTGCATTCTCTTTTCACGATGTCAACACAAATATTTTTTTCTTGTACGTGTTAGATATAAATATATTTGTAACTTTAAAATATTAAGAATTTGAATTTAAATTTAAATATTTACTATTGTATCGTGATGTTTGCAAAGGTTGTAGCTCACTTAAGCACAATGTAATTGTAATCACCATGTACCTATACATGTTTATTTCAATTCCTACATTATTGCATAAACACCATTAGCACTTTAAACCAATTTATAAAGTCGTTCTGCTGGGTAATAGTTATGAATGAATACCTTAAAATTGCTTGTATTGAGATAGATCCATACAGGAATAATATCAGTACTCAAATATTTTCGATCGGCTCAACATGCATAGCGTAATATCTAAAAACTAGAAATAAGCTTCAACCAACATGTACTTATCATTCATGATGCATTCATTTTTAGATAAAGTTTTACAGGAATGACCGTTGTGGGACAAAGGGTACAAGGGTAATAGGAAAGTTGACTGGTAACAAACTTCAATAACTTTACTATTAATAGTACTAACAACAGTTTTTTACGATATGGATTATATTTTAACATATATATTTGGTAAAATTAGCTTGGTTATAATCAAAATAAAGTCTGTCATACTGAATATAGAAATAAGACTTAAATAACATCCCCCTTTCAACTGCTTTGCTGCTTTTGCTGACATTTAATAGGAATGGTCAAATAAAAAAATCTTGTGCATATACAAAATATCGTCAGGTGAGCGATCTAGGGCCATTGTAATTTTTATTGTTATTAAATGTATTATTAACGGTTTAAAATGGACAGAGTTATAAACCCAGTATTTGCTGTTTTTATTTTGTAAATTTCATAAATAAGGTAAATAGTTTTTAATCAATTTTAGGTTCCTTGTTGATCTTGTTTATCTTATTTTATTTTGTAAATGCGTCGTAAAACAAAGTAAAGTATAATAGCGACATATGCATGTCTCAGACGTCTTATGTTACGTTGACTTTTGCCGTCAAAGTAAAGAATTGTTTATTTTCTGGATCTTTTTTTGATTCTGTTAAAAGCTTAGAATTATTTTTAAAAGTATTATCAACTGTAGATGAATGTTACAGTTTAACCAACTCGTACGATAACGTCTAGTATAAACAAAATAAAAAAGGCTATTGAAAATGAATAAGGAATGTAAATTATTTTGTTCCTGTCTGAAATACTGTATAGTTCAGACCTGTTAATTTACTTTTGTGCTAGACAAATTAAGTGAACTGCATAAATCTTTATTCCATCTTCTTTAAAAAGGGCTCATAGAATCTCTCTTGCGATAAATGAATTTAATTTTAAGTTAATCAATCTGAAATAATAAACGCTTCGTAGACAAATAAGATTAATTAATTGAGGTTGTTTTGCTGAAAAGTTCCCCGCAAACAAATTTCTTAATTTTATGGGTTTTTTATTAATCTTTTTAAACAAACTTTATTTTACTAGACCGTTAATAAAATCTAATAAATGAAGAAACAAAGACTTACAGAAAACTTTCGTAATAGTCTCTCATGCCTGATAAATTGAGTAAAATATTAGTCCTTACATACATGTCTGACTGCTGTTTGAAGTTAAATGGATTTACATTGATGTTGGTTATTCTTGAATAATAATTGGAGCGAAAATTGAGGATGCTTTTCACAATTATTAGAAAATGTAGTCTGTGCTACGAACAAAAATCAAATCTTGAAGTTCTTTGTAGAAAATTCTCTGACTTGTAATTTGATAAATGAGGCAAAGTAGTTACAATGTTTTAAATGTATATATATTTAATGTGAATATAGAATATACACATTAATGTAGGGAACCTTGACATCGGAATATTAATGCACAAAACATTGAATTGATTTGACTTTTTATGTTACAATGTACTTTAAATTACAAAATGAACAAGTGTAACCAAAATATTACTTAATGCCTTTGCATTATATTACTCGATTGTGTAAACGTCATTTTGTCATTTTTGCCTTCATCATATCTTTACCTAAGGTTATTCACCTATAAATCTTTACACATATGTTCAAGTCTTACTTTTGTGGTATACGCATGTTATTACGATTTATATTCTTATAAAGGATGAAGATTATTCTAAGTTCTGATTAAATAAGTATAGGACTTTTGATTGCTTGTTTAAAGACGAACCAAAAGTGTGTTGTGACATAGGTTCTATAGTACAGATCAGATCAGAACAGAACAAAACAGAACAGAAAAGAACATATATTTTATTAGATTTGCACCGAAGCTACATTATCATAATATATTTGGTACATTTTCGTTTCACATGATAAACCAGTATTAAATATCGAATCGCAATAACACATTCAATACTTTAACACATTTACATTTAATACAATTATATGGTATTATAAGCATACAATATTCATCATTTTCTATTATAACATGATTTACTTAAAAATGTGTAGCAGATGCTCCTAAAGTCATCATAGATCACATCGCTCGTACAGTTTGGCCATTTGCCCTTTCTAGTAAAACATAACCGTCCGATAGTCTTTATGATAAATAAAATGCAATTTTTATTTCATGTCAATTGTGTGATGCATTTTGTGGACAATTATAAACAATTAAAATACAAAAAATTAAACTAGCTTTTAACTCATTACCTTATTTGAATTAAGCAAAACTTTAAAAACTAAGTTTGACAGTTCATGCATTATGAAATATGTTAGTAAAACTATTCATAGTAAATTTCTATAAATGTCCAGCTTTTAAATGGATATGGTTTAACATGTTACAAAACGGTAATATCAAATATATTCAAAGCATAGAGTTTGGTAAACAAACAATTTAACTGAAGAATCGATAAAATCAAAACGACAAAAAACTGTTTACACGATTGATAGCATTATAATAGATATGATTCATTATTGTTGATCAGAGAAAACATTATAACATAGTAATTCTAGAATGTCATCTACAAAACATGCTGCATTTTATATACACGGTGTTTTAAAAATTATGCCTTAATTATTACAAATATTTAATGCATGACGCAATAAACATGTATTTATCCTATATTATGAAACATAATTAACCAATTGACATAGTTTGCTAATTTCATTATTTCATTCGTAATAATTATACAAACGTTGAATAGCCGCAAGTTTTAGTCGACAATGGGGAAATATATGGGTGTATCTACTGATGCAAGTTCAACAAAGAATTTAACATATTAACCACCAGATTGTAGCTAACAGAATAACAGTTTATATCATGATTAAAAGGCAAATATTTTATCTGTATTGGAGGCCGCACTTTTTTAATCAAAATTTGTTTGAAGCTGTAAATAGATTCCTACAGCATTTATATCTAAATTCGATTTCGACATGCCAATTCTACGTTAACAGTCAATGAAATCAAATTACATTGTGTATTCTTCCCACACCCTGATAAATATTAAGTTTTGAACCTTTATTCACATGTCCTGTAATTGAATTAATATATAATTACATTGTTTCATGTTTTAAAGATTCGATCTTGACGAATGTAAATCTTAATGAACTGGCATATAATAAAACATATCTGTTACAGTAAATACTATCAAATTTATTAATGAAGTAATGACAGCCTTTACAATCAAACACTTATAGACATTAAAGCGCTATCTTCTGTAATTGTAACATTTCGTTTAATTTGTAACTGATTTGTGTGTATCAGTGCTTATTTCCCACGGGAACTTGTCTTTTAATTCGAGTTGTCATTGCATTGTTTCAGAGTGTAAAAGAGATTAAACTGCCGCCGAGAATACATTGAGCTTCATTTATTTTACGAACTAATGAAAATATATATGAGCATATGTTCAAATTGAAACAAAATATGCTGGCTGTTCTCTTTACACTGACACCTGAAATGCTAGACTAAGAATAGCCCGATTTAACACGTTGATGTATTCTTGATACTGTCAATTTAGTGGCACATCTTTAGATTATTTATATACTCCTGATGCATTGTGTATGTGAAGATTTTTTTGTACATTTTTCTCAATATTTCAACGAGCCAATTGTCATTTTATAGCATCAATCAAATGTAAATGTCACGTGAATGTGTCATTACTAAATATTTTATATTTTACTCATCCAAAATTTGAATTCAACTGAAAGCCTATTTTAATCGTGCATTAATCAAGATTAATCTGACTGAACCAGTATTTAGTAATGACACAGTTACTAATATAATTTTCAAAAAGTATTATTAATTTATTCAATGTTGTACACTATAGATACTTTATACATCGTCATAAAACTTACATTTTCTATGCATTTATGCTCATTTTCCCTGAGCGTAGTCTTTTCTATTATCATGTGACTTTAATTAATGTTAGATATTGTAGATGTTGAAATATCTATGAATATACTAACATCTAAATCACAGAATATATTGATCTTTCAAAGTTTATATCCCATTTTTACATATCTTATAATCTATATTTCGTATAAAATCAACTTCAAACTTGCGCATAGTCCCATATTTCATGGCATTAAAACAAAACCTGTTTTGAACATCTACTGACAATATGTCAATGCTTATCATGACACTATTAATTTAAAATGGAACTAATTTATGATTGAAAGAAAATATTTGTAAATTGATTCAACTCCTCAAGATTAAACACAATAGATTTATTTGATAAATGATAGATGAGTACATTGTATAACATACGTTAAAACTTGCTAAATAAAACAATTGATGACATGATCAAACTACGTGTTCTCTAGGTTAATGCTTTATAATCAATGTCATAGAAATATAATATGCAAAATGTCAAATAAAGAGAATTATTGTCGTGATAGACATATGCAAATCTGTTCCATTTGCTTTTGTCGTCAACGCAAAGTTTTGTTTTATTTTGTTGGTGTAAAATGACAAATTCATTTCTAAAAGCAATTGTCAACTGCACCCAATTGTATAAACGTTGGTTAAATTAACACTGGGTTTAACGCTAACCATGGGTTAAATTTAACCAACTTTGGTTAACTAACCAATCTGGTAAGTCACTTGTATAAACCGAGATAACCAAAAGGTTAACAAACCAAAATGGTTAAAATTAACCGCTGGTTAAACTAACCAAAATCCCGACATGCAATAAATTCTATATCCGGTTATGTTATTTTCGCAGAATATGTCAAAATTGGCACATGGTTTACGCTCCCATCTTTATTACAATAGAAAAGTTTGATAGTAGAGTTAAAATCGGTTCAAATTTCAATAAAGATGTTAATTGTCACCACACTAATTACATATCATCATTTAACAAATGTACAAAATATAACTTTTACGTAGGATGAACTTGTTTATGACCTCGGAACTAGTGTCAAGGGAATTAAATTAAATTCAAGTATACCACGAATATTGTCGGTATAGATATTTGCCTATAAACATGGTTCAGAACGTATTTATTATGTTTTTCATGAACAAAAAATTAGGAATTGTTATTATTAAATGATGAAGTAGTGAAATTAATTCGTATTTTTCCATTTTTACTTCTTGTCGGTTCCTGACGGTTCTTGTCGGTAATTAGGGAGACCGCCTGGTTGCTATGGGCTTTGTTTACAAATTAAAATGTACTGCAAATGAGCAAATATTCGCTGACATAATGTTATAAATCAAAATCATCCGTCAACTGTGACAGAAAATGGTTAAAATGTAACTAATTTCATACAAGAACCACTCGATGCAGAAGTATTGACGCATATATTTTCTATCAGATTCGTATCTAAAACGTTCGAACCCAAAATATTTTGTATAACAGCAGATGCAATTTTTGAATGATTTTTGCGCTAAACTACTCTCTGTAGTTTCACTATATAATATATGAAACTTCTGTTTCATTTACTGAATACCATATCAGTCACCTTTGGGAAATCTTGTTGCATTTGCAAAAGCTATGTTTCATGATAGAGCTTTACTGAAAGTTTACCATATTATAGCAAAATGAATAATAGAATAAAGGTCTAGCTATTGCTTGTTAACCTCCCCCGCCCCCCACAAATAAAAACAATCACACCCTGCCCCCCCCCCCAAAAAAAAAAAAAAAAAAAAAAAAACAACATAAAAAACAAACAAACAAAACAACAACAAAACAACAAACAAACAAGAAAAAAAACATTAATGAAAACAAAATCACTTTGCTTTCTTGTGACTGTATGACTTGACATCCTTTATTTTAAACATTCAACATGTTTTATCTTTTTCACTAGTCACAACAATCAAATACAAAATCAACTTGGTTCCCAGCAGTAAATTTACTAAGCAGAGCTGAAACTAAATGATCAATAATTATGAAAAAAGAAAACAATAGTCATCTTGAATTTACCATAATTAATTTATGAACAATCAAACGTGATTTTTAATTTACCTCTACTTTAATTTTGAATTATTTTTATTTAATGCCCTACAAGATTATGTTTAGGAATTCTTATGAATGATTGGAACCTCCTCACTGGCCAACATTATACTAGTCCATAGGCTATATGTCATTGAAGTAGGCAAACCAGGGTTTCAATATATTTACATAATATAATGAATAGTGTATGACTGTTACCATAAACAATAAGTTATAATAGTTTAATAAGGACATAGTCTATAACTGGTTAAAAATGAAAAAGTGTCCAAATATGTTTTCTAGAGTTCTATCTATTGTTAAGATATTATAATTTTGTAAAATATTTTCATCTACATTGAAAGTGTGAATAAATTATTTAATAAATAAAATACATCCTCATTGACCAATGGAATAATGGTCTAAATCTCTCTCTCCCTCCCTCTATTTATTGCTTATTTATTAACCCCCTCCCTCCCCATCTAGTAACAATGGATATGAGATATTGAATAATATCTCCACATGGCCATTTCCAAAGTATAATGCTAAATATGCTTTAATAATGCTTTCATTCATCTGAGTTCAATCATAAATATATTTACTTTCATTGTTTACATTATATATAAAGAAGAAGTATTTTTAGAGACAAAGCAGTTTAATTTCAAAATAATAATAATAAAAGAAATGGATATAAGTACATGTAATTGTAAAAACAAAATGTATTTCTGTTTGAGTACATATAGAATTAAAATATTGATGTTAAGAATTACCTTTCCCCATTCAGTACTATATTGTGTCACATTAAATCAGACCTAAAGCAGCTTCCTATCCTTATTTTCAATAATTCATAAGTGAGAACAAATATCCTGTTGTTCAGTTAAATTCTGAAGAATGTGTCAGTGTGCATATAAAATATATGAGCCTTAATGAAAAGACCTTGATTGGGAAAACATTGAGGCTATTGTGGGAAATTTTACAAGTTGAAAGTTAAAAGGTTGATAAAATAACTTTATAGTATATGACTTGTGTGTTAATTCATGATCATGTAGCCTGTAACTTTCTTTAAAAACTAAGTAAAACAGTTTATTTTCATCAAAAGATGACATTGTTTCTTCTTCCGTGCTGCTAGAAATAAACAAGCCCTTTATCTTGATGAGAAGAGAAAATTGCCTAGGACATCATTTTGGAAATTTTGCTGATAAGATTAGGAAAAAGTAAGTTTTTCAACAGGAAAATATTCCTAAATTATAGAAAAAATGTATTTTACTCTACCAAAAAAAAAAAAAACAACAACACACACATGCGCACACAAACACGTCTGTCTGTAACGCTACCAGAATAAACTTAATTAATAACTTAACTTTATTGCTTTGGATATTCCAAATTTCAGTTTGATTTGGAATTTTTTTATAGATTGGGAAAAAATAAGCATGATTATATGTATTACAGTATTTACCTTTTGGAATCTGTTTGATAAAGCTAAAATAATTATCAATGTATCATCAATATTCTTTTTCGAAACTATTTAAAAAGCATTAAAAAACTTTTTGACTTATTTTACACAAGATGAGCCAAAAATATTTTAATTATATGTTACTCTTTTGCATGTTGCATTGTTGTTATCGCCTTTTTTTCCTTGGCGCTAGAAAATATGCCAGACTGTGGCACGTTGTCCCCCATGGCTTATAGCGAGGGAATGGCTTCTTATTGTGCTATCGCATGGCTTGAGTCGTTGTCGCCAGCAACAAAGCAGATTAAAGCCCCAATAAGCTAATTTTTCCATTCGAGCCAAGCGACAATGTGTCTTTGTGCCACACACTGCGAGACAACCTGTCATTTGGCTTAATTGTTTCACTAGCAACATGACAACAAGATATAAAGGCCTGACGACAGAGCAATCTTGACTTTTTGGTTTAGGAATAATAACTGTTTAAAAAGCGGAAGCAGTGCATGAAATATGGAATGACCAAAATATATTCTTTTATATGACTTCGTTTCTTTGTTTTGCCACCTTTCATATCAGATAATGGTTTTATACACAAAACACAACAAAACACAAAAAAGTCATGCAAACTGTTTAACTGACAATGACACAAAATGTTAAATGCATCGCCATACCTTCCTCATAATGATAACTACAGCAAGATGATTCTCTAAGGTGATATATCCTGTCAGTCTGTAAATCTTTAATAAATCATTTTGTTATTGACAATAACACGAAAACGTACACATATGTGATGAGCGAAATAAAATTTACAGATCAATCACAAAGGATACAGCCCCATGTTTGTCTTTCCAGGGATCTCTCGCTGTGTTCTGGTCCAGAATGTCTTCGTTATTTAACTTATAAATTGTCCTCCAAGTTTATCTTCAGTATGTAGTTACCTAAGCATGATCTTCATTTAATCGGTTTAAAATGACATTTTGTATCATGACATATCCGAATTATCGACACTGACAGCTGATTTTTAAAACTGTTTATTTCCGGGTCTGGAAAAGTTTGTTTCCGTTTCCCGTCACTACGCAACTTATAGAAATATCGTTGCCATCATATACAACCGATAATAGTCATTTTCAAGCAAAAATTAACAAAAGCTGAGACGAAGCGTACAAACGGCAGCCATTTTATTTCTGGTTAATGTTTGGTTAAAATTTAACCCACCTCCTATACGTGGGTTAATTTAACCAGAAATTTACGCTGGTTAAATTTTTACCAAAATTTTATACAATCGGTTAACCAAAGTTTAACCCAAAAGTTAACCTAACCATGGATTTAACCCAGTGGTTAAAGTTAACCAACGTTTATACAATTGGGTGCTGTAGACAGCACTCGACGTAGGATAAAACAAAACGGAGTAACAAATAACAAATACAAATCATTTTCATTACTCCTGTTTAGAATATTGTATAATTCAGTGCTCTTAATTTACTTCTGTTCTAGACAAATAAAGTAAACTGAATATATCTTCATTTCATATATTGGATTTAGACCTTAGAATCTTAATTGAGTTGAAAAATTTGATCTGAAATCAATCAATCACGGAAACTTAAAGCGATCTTTTTATTATATGTCTTTTCGTTCCCTATCTTTTCGTAGCATTATTATTTTGAATTAAACTGCTTTGTATCTAAAAATACTTTATGAATGAAAGCATTATTAAAGCAAGTGCAATGGAATTTATATAAAGCTCGTAGTTCTATGGTCTTATTTTAGTAACACATCATTTTCTTACTAAAATCGATATCATTATCAATTCAATTTTATAATAATTATAGAGATTCCGCAAAAAAGTACTGTCCGAAATGATAATAAAATCAATAAGTAACTCAGGAATATATACAGATTTCAATCGCGTATCTGTTTAAAAGCAAATGCCAGATTAAACTGTTTATTTCCTATGTTGAAGTACACCTTGACAATTAAAGTGCTTATATGTGATGGGCATTTGAAACTCATTCGCCTTATATAAGAACAATATCACGACTACCAAACTTACCTTCAATGAAAAGATTCCATTCAACTGAGCCGGTAATAATTTCATTTTATGCTTTTTAGCATAGACATAGACAATAAAGAATACAAAATAGCAGTAAAACGAAACAAATAAGAGACTTGCTTTAAAGACTTTTTTTCTTAATTTCTACAAAACAACATTTTGATAAATATGATTATTTCAACTACATCTGTAAACTAGATATTGCTACCAACTCATAAAGCTTTATGGTGTTTATTCCTACATTAATTATAATTGTATTAAAAGTAAATACTGAACGTTTTATCATGACAACTTCAAATAAATGCAATTTACTTGGACATATCTTAGTAAGGCCTTTGCTATTTTTTGTACCGTACCTAATGAATCAAACAAAATCGCTTAATAGAATGCATTTCTTGTGGAATAACTCCTTCTTAAATCCCAAATAACTTAGACGAATAAAGACGGATGTGTATTTTATCTTGCTGAAACTTCCCACCTCTTCAAATGATATTATCCAGTTTAATGTAAGTGTATATAATAATCGTTATGGCATTATTGGCATATAATCTAGATTCCTATGATCAGGTGAGATTCTGTTTGCAGGTGTAAACTCTTCTTCTACGAATTTGAAAAACCACTTGATTTTCTATTATCTAATTGGAAAGAATTTATAATACAAAACGTTCTCCAAAGAAATTAAAGAATATGTTTTTTTTTCAATTTTATAAACTATACGTTGTCACAAAGAAAATGAAAGCAATGAATTAGAAAATAAATAATAATTCTGATATATGTTAAATAGACTGAGTGTGATTTAGTAATAGTTCATCAATAGGATTGTTACGTAAAAAGGTTAAATTGTCTTTTCTAAGAAATGCAACACCTTTAAAAAGAAATCATTATATAATTTGATTACATGTTATACATTTTTGTTTTGGACTGAAGTAACAAGAATTATTTCAAAATATATTCTTATTATATGAGTTTAAAGACAGAATATTGCAATCATATAAACTATCTAAATAATGTATATTGTTTTTATGGTCGGGTAAGTAGATTTGTATTTAATTTTACCATACTTGAAATATATGCTATACAAACCGAGCATACATGTATTTTGGTTTTTGTTGTTATTCTTTTATTGGTATAGTATCGTTTATATTTAATCTTTGTTCATTCCCTGATTACATTGATTCTTATAATGAAGTCTTGGTAAAATAAACGTACATTAAAATTAACGTTTTAACCGTGTTCCGGCACTTATCAATCAAACATTATTTTTTATGTGCCATATTGTGTAATCTGGCAGGAACGATTTTTTAAATCGACACCTGTTTTGAATGCTTCTTTCCAGTGCGATTAAGTGCGATTTTCAAAGTTTTAAGATAACAGTGTGAGCGTTGTTTATGAATAAAAGGGATTCACCAGTCATCGTAAACAGCGTAGTTTCCTTTTTGTAAAGGAATTATACGAGTATTATTTGAACAACTCCTGTTTTCAAACACGATACCGTTCAGATAAAACATTTGAAGAGTTTATTCGAAGAGTACATAGCAACATGACAATTTTATGGCAATTTCGTTAAATTGAACGTTTCATTAAATAAACTTCCATATGGTCTCACCTATATGGTGTTCTTAATGTTTGATCAATTATGCTATTTCTTTTAATTTAACCCGTTGATTTCTCAGCTAAGGCTTATATTGCGACCATTTAGAGAAAAATGAACTGATTAAAGGTGTCTCAATGAAGGTTTCTATTTCCAGATTACTGCATATTAGACAATTGCCATACTCTGAATACTCTTGAATATTAACTCATTCAACACCTTTTGCTGATTTTATTGGAGACTTTCGTAGTATTCTCCCATGCTTGATAAAAATTAAATAAAATTTAACTTCTCACATTGCTGATGTTGTAAGATACTTATTTGAATTAAATGAATTGGCATTGAATATGACAAATTTGGAATAATGAAAGAAGCGATAATGGGGGTTCCTTTAGAAAATAATTAGAAAATGTAGTCTGTGCTACGAAAATAAAACAAACCTTTAAGTTCTTTAAAGCGATTGAGCCAAAGTAGTGACAATGTTTTACATACAATTCTTTGGAATATTTATGTGATTAAGGAATATAAACATTACCTTTGAAAACCCTTACTAAAGGTAATGAGAACAAAATGGACAGAGGGTTGACTAGACTTGACTTTATAGGTCGGATTTTTCATAGACTTAGACAAAGACATAAAAATGTACTAGAAAACCATCATATTGCTAAATAATTATCAGAACAGATCAGAACAGAAAATTTATTCAGTCTTATGCATATACAGCATATCGACATAGATAGATAGATAGTTTTATTCTGGTAAAAAATACATGTCATAAAACAACTACAAATTCAATGTCAACATCAAGAGATACATGTAAACATGAAAGTGCATGTGTTGATGCCATATATTCAATACCAAGGATGACACAAAAAGAAGGCATAAGCCGACTTATTTCCATTGTGGTCCTTAGAATTGATCATATGACACCAGAAAGGCAAAATATTTACTAATTATAATTTAAGTATTGCACATAAATTATTCAATCACAATTTCTTATATCAATTATTGCACATAAGTATTTCCATCACAAAATTTATCACACATGTATTATAATCATAATTATTATGACAGATATGTTTGACAATGAATAGGTACTACTAAAATATGCACTAAACATAAAAAATATATATAAATAAAAACTAGGTAAGATGACTTGATTAAAATGACTAAACAGATATTGATTGCATAAAATGTTCCTTAAGAGATTTTTTAAAATTATCACGACTTGCTATGAACCTAAGATGTGTTGGTAACCTGTTCCATTCCTGACAACCATTAAATACAAATGTTTTCTTACCAAACCCCTTAACTCTTGGAATAGAATAACTGTTACTATCTCTAAATCGAGTGGAGTAAGAGTGTACCTCATTTGCAATTTGAAAATGCTCATTTAAATAACTAGGTGCACTATTGTTATGTATCTTGTGTACATGACCAAGAATAAGGAAATTTACCCTCAGATGTACAGGTAACCAACCAACTTCCTCAAAATGAGCCCTCCCTATATGAGTACGGGGACTGAGATTAAGTACAAATCTAACCAACTTATTCTGTGTGGCCTGAAGTCTATTTTTTAGATTTTGACTCAACCCTAAATACCAGGAGGCACACGCATAATCAAAATGACATTGTATTAATGAAGAAACTAAAAGCTGTTTAGTATACCTATTCAAAAATGAACTTTTTCTATATAAAAACTTAAGTTTTGCATTGGCCTTCTTAATTATCTGGTTGGCTATAGACTCACCAGATAGACATTGATCTAGGTCAGCACCTAAGTATTTAACAGATTTGGTGGATGTTATTGTAGTACCATTACATACAATATTTAGTTGATCACATGGCCTAAGTCTTGGTTTGGACGCAAATAAAATAGACTCTGTCTTTCCATCGACATCAACCAATACATAAATACATTTGTGACAATAATGACAAAGTTGAAACACATAAACATATACAAGTTATACCATCTAAGAGAGTGTCTCAAAAGTTAAGATATCACTTTTTAATGAATCGCTAAACAAAAGTGTTACTGATGTATACTAAAACAATATATTAATTGATTGCGTTAACGTTAGTTTGTAATTGTTTAAGCTTTATTAGTCATACATTTTCTAGGTAACCTACCTATAGTTCTATTTTAATATTGTTATTTGTATGACTTGATTCGTCTAAGTCTTGAAAGATATGCATGTATATAATGTGTTATAGGGTAGGTTTACGATTTATATTCACACAAAGGAAAGATATTGTTATTTTATTATCTAAAGTATTGTCTTGCTTGTGTAAGACGTTTGCTGGGGTTTGTTTTTTATCAGCTTCGTAGATCAAATATGTTCTTAAATTTAGATTCAATTTTTCCTTACTAGCAAAATTCAAGACTGGACAGAATCTTTATTTCACGTCTATACTGTTAGCTTTTGCGGAGGGAGAACTTTTATTTTCAATTCTCCTTGGTTTTACACTTGATACGAATAGTTTCCGATTTATACATTGTTATACAATATTTACCTCCTTTGCAAACATTTCGAACCAAGTTTTGGTAAATACTCTGTTTGACATAATTGGCAAAATATGAACGAAAAAATGAACAACTGATTTAGGAGAATTGTCATATCATTTTATTCATACAAAGAAAAAATATATTAAAACACCATTATGTAGATGATTTTTGTTCGTGAAAAATGACAGAATTATAAGAGATCTAGCATTTGATATAATTTATTGAGACCCGCGAGATGGCGGCCACGGGAGGTGAGAAGCATTTATATAAAAAAATATCAAAATCATTTGCATGCATAAGGTGAATATCTGGTACATGTGGTACAGTAAAACAACACATCACTTTAAAATTGAAACCTTATACATTGGTACATAAAATCGAGGAAAATATAAAACAACGTGTATTGTATTACTGGAATTTCATTATTGGCAAGTATAGATGGAATACGAATCATTTTCCTTATAATATTTATTAACATAAACTATCATCTTTATATACACATTTACTGCAGAAAATTAAATAAGTCACTTAAATCAATAACTCGATAAGTGTATTTAAGGTATGTTTATTTTGTGATTTTTTTTTTGGAAATAATAAATCTTGAACAACATAAACAAATTAGATACAGAAAAGTAATTTGTTTTAAAAAACATTTCTACATTTGAATTACATGTAGGCAAAAATTATTGAAACACATTTTACAGATCGTGTGTTATTAAATCTTATTTGTTAAAGTATTTATAGAAAATGTGCATGTTGTTAATGTCGATATGCTTAATTAAGGATGTATTTAATAAGGAAATATGTTACGAAACTGGTGTAATAAATCAGTTAAAATTACTATAAAAAGGTAAACAAAACTGTTTGGAAAATCACATTATTTGAGACATTAATCTCATGTTTTGCAAACAACATTTATAAAATAATTATGTTATAACAACAAGATTTTGCAGTCTTCAGAGAAATAAAAAGCAAAAATTTTTTTAGAGATTTTTGGAAATACGAGATAACATAATTATAATAATCCAGTTGAAGCTTAATATGTAAATAATAAATATTCGTTACAGTAACTACAATCAAATTATTTAAGTAATGAATCAAACAATCTATATAGACATAAAAGCGCTATCTGTTGTAATTGTAACATTTAGTTAATTAGTACCTCATTTGTGTCAGTCATAATTTCCCAAGGGAACTAATATTTTTGTAATTCGTTTTGCCATTGAATTAGTTAAGAGTGAAAAGTGAATCAACAGTCAACTGAAATGATTACTTAGAACTATTGTAGAAACACAAGAATTATGTTAAATTTTGGAAGATTTTAAAAAGTATCATGATCTTTTAATACGAAAGCATATCACAGCATTTATTGTAAATCTTATCTCTTAAAGATGTAACGTGATAAAAGAGCACCCTTATTGCCAATAAAAGTAATAAGAATATTTAGGGCTATTTAACATAACATTTTTTAAAAATAATTAGCTCTTTCACCAACACATTAAAACATTCATCAAAAATTTGTTTTGTCACAAATACTAAACATATGTTAAATTGAAATTCTTCGCTATTTTTCAATCTAGCAATGCCAATTTTAGGAAATCTTCCCAAATATTATACGTGCTCGAGAAATTGTTAAACCGAATAGAAATATCACCTGTCTTCATTCAAATACTTGATATTTGCTTGTAAGAAACTGAACGAATTATAAATGGATATACTTTGAAGTTGATAAATGTTGAATAATGAATGGGGGCAATACTTCCGTTATAGGCTTAAAAGAAAATTGAAGTCTACGATACATAGACAAATTGAATTTTGAAACAAAATCAGTCTAGCTTGATGGCAGGAAATTTTCCCCCAATTTCAAAATTCCCATTAAAGTTATTAGTTTGAAAAAGGTGTATAAATGAGAATACATGCTAATAAAGGTATCTAGTTTTTTTCCCAAAGAATAATGATAACGTTAATAACTATGATCATTAATAAAACGTTTGGTGCTTTTAAAACACATACACATGTACACAACATACTATGGAAAGAATTTTTTTTTGTTATATCAAACATATTCCAGAATTGCATTTATTCTGGTTGGCTTATAGTCACACAAAACTATAACGGTCACATGATGACGTTGCAGCTTACTGAGTTTACTGATGCAGGACGACCCCAGGTGCCCATCGTGCATTATGTCCGGTATAAGCGGACACCTGAAAAGAATAACAAACGTTACGGAGGCTAACCGGATAGCTTTTCTCACATAAAAGAATGCAAAATCCCGCAAGGGATTCCTTCCCACATCGATGATAAAGGCTAGTGGTCGTGAATTACATAATGCCTTGACTTTAAGATATATTTAATATTTGACAGAAGCTTTACACACCTATCGAGTTTCTGTGACTATAGAAGCATTTGAACCATTTAGAAGTAGAATTTAATTGCCTTATGAGCATGACGGAACACATTGATTCATTTTTCATTCAATGCTCAAACTTTAGTTTATGTGGCATAAATACGAATCTGTTCAATATAAGAGCAAACAAAACAAAAAATGAGAAAAAAATTCAATCCTGATGGATTGTGTATGGGAGAATTTTTGTATATATTTTTAATATTCTATTTAGTTAACTGTCAGCAACATTCGATTGTAAAGGAAAAAATATGAATATGTCGTTACATACTGGTCTAAAAGCTGTTATCGCCGAGTATGCCATTTTTGTCGTGCATTAAAACGATTAATCTAACTTTGCAGAAACCATTGTTTCCGTATTGAGCAGTCTATAAGTTGCATATATCCCTTTACTTTATTCGCTACGCGAGTCTAATTAAGTTTAACGCATCGCGTGGAAACAAAATAATAATTCGATTTATGTTCTTAATAAACACAATGACGATCATTAAAAACATTTAAGTAATAGCAGCTCTGTATAATCAAATCATTGCATGGGAGGTTAGCTAACTTATGTTTTGATGGATAAATGCGTAAGAAAACAAAACATGAGAATTATTGTTATTGTATCGATTTGCGTTTGTTGTCCATACGAAAAACATAAAATAAAAAAATTATTAAATATGATACTTTAATTCCATTTAAATGTTAATTTAAGTTTTACTACTTATTCTATAAAAAGAGTAAGTATTCTCTTTTCCGGTGCCAGCACAATATCTCTTTTACTTGTAAGTGTTACATATTTATATATTTGTAACTTTTAAATATCAAGAATTTAAATTTTAAATTTAAATATTGTTTTTTTATCGTTTTTGCAAAGGTTTTGACTCAGTTAAGCACAACGTTATTGTAATCAGCTTGTACCTATACATGTTGATTTGAATTCCTACATTATTGCGTTAGCACTTTAAACCAATTTCTATAGTCGTTCTGCTTGGTAAGATATGAATGAATTCAGATAGATCCATACAGTAATTATACCAATTCTCAAATCTTTTTGATCGTCTCAACATTTATAGCGTAATATCTAAAAACAAGAAATAAGCTTTCAACCAACATTTACTTATCATTCATGCTGCATTCATTTAAAGATGACATTTTACAGGAATTATCGTTGTGGGACATTTATAAAACCGTTGTTATTTCTACAAGGGTAAACATATATTAAGGTAAATTAGCTTGGTTATAATCCAAATAAAGAGTGTCATGCTGAATATAGAAATAAGACTTAAATAGCACCCCCTTTTAACCGCTTTGCTGCTTTTGCTGATATTTAAAAGGAATAACCAAATAAATGAATCTTATCTATATACAAAATATCATTAGGTGAGCGATTTAGGGCCATTGTGATTTTTATTGTAATCAAATGTATTATTTACGGTTTTAAATGGACACAGTTATAAAACCCAGGAATTGCTGTTTTCATTTTGTAAATTTGATAAATAAGGTTAATAGTTTTTTTTATTAATCTTATGGTTGCATTCATTGAAAACCGCCTTTCCTTGTTGATAGTGTTTATCATATTTTATATTGCAAATGCACAGTAAAACGAAGTGAAGTATAATCGTGACATATGCATGACTCATACGTCTTATGTTACGTTGTCTTTAGCCGTCAAAGAAAATAATTATTTATTTCTGGATTTATTTGTGATGCTGTAAAATGCTTAGAATTATTTTTAAAAGTATTGTCAACTGTAGATGACTGTTACAGTATAATCATAGTCGTACGATAACGTCTAGTATTAACAAAATAAAGGAAGGCTATTAAAAATGAATTAGGAATGTAAATCATTTTGTTCCTGTCTCAAATACTGTATAATCCAGACCTTTTAATTTACTTTTGTGCTAGACAAATTAAGTAAACTGCATAAATCTTAATTCCATCTTCTGCCAAATAGGCTCATAGAATCTCTCTTGCGATAAATGAATTTAATTCTAAGTTAATCAATCTGAAATAATAAACACTTCGTAGACAAATAAGATTGATAAATTGAGGTTGTTTTGCTGAAACGTTCCCCGCAAAATATTTCTTAATTCTTATGGTTTTTTTATTACTCTTTTTAAAACATGCATATCCGTAAACGGACTATCTATTTTACTTGAACGTTTATAAACTCCAAAAAATGAAGAAACTAATATACATACGGATATAATAGTCTCGAATTGCCCATATTTCATCGTGTAACAGTCATCAGTTAACGGTTATGTCCAATAATCAAATAATTAGAAAGATGCATAAAATAGATTTACAATATGACTTTTCCTTATTTCCAATGCAATTAGCAATCCTTTTAATATTTTCAACGCTGTTAAACTTACGGACAACTTTTGTCGATTTCATTACATTATATTAAAATGGAATCTTATTTCATAAGCATAACGTTTTGTAAAAAAGTAACGTTATTCTTTCTTTTGATACACATAATTTTATAATACAATTATCCTGTACGAAGAAAACCGTTCAAATATATTTTACAATAGTTGGAAATATGTGTCATACTAGATATTTCATGCTCTTTTACAATTAGTGCTTGTTTTGTTAATTTGATTTAACAATATTTCTTTAACATCTCTTTAACATTTTGATTCTTCTTATTTAGGTTTGGTGAAATACAATTTTCATGCATATCAAAAATTAAAACTTAAAACGTGCACCACCACTTATCAATTGAAATCCAATTTTAACGTGCCATCTGTTGTAAGTCTGGCACAAACGATTTCATTACTCAACACGTGCTTTCAGATTTTCAGTGATTATTTCCCAGAGTGAAATAATTAGCTTAAATACGATTTCACAACAATGCGTTGTATATGTGTTGTTTATTTGAATTATGGATAAAAAGGAATTCACAAGTCATCGAAATAATCGTAGCTTTCGTGTTGTAAACAAGTACTATTATTTGAACAGTTTCAAACAACAAGCGGTTAAGTTGGAAATCAGTTTATTTTTCGAGTATACGGCAAAGTGACAATTACGATAGCTAGTATTTTAAATAAAACGTTTCATTAAAAAATTAATTCTATATGGGTTCACTTATATTTTAACATAACTTTTTTTACTAATATGATATTTATAACTTCTGATCCCTTATTACATTTCATTTTGTTCTTCCCGTTGATTTATCATAAAGAGCTTACATATCTTTAACGTGGAATCCTTTTATAAAATTAGATAAAAAGTCGTATTTCTATAGTAATGCAGTCAAGAATATTTCCTTCATATTCTTTGTTTTGGATTAGTTGCTTTAATTTGCTAGATATTTCAAAACCAGAAAATATTAAAACTTTAAGATACCATCTATAACAAATCAATAGCGAATACAGGGAACAAAAATGCAAGTCTAACAGACAGTATTTATCTGTGTTACACATATTTTAAAACCAGTGAATTACAAGCCGTACATGTTTGTTTATATCGATTTACTTTTTTTAATGACTTATAGAAAACATTCGTAATAGTTAAATCGAGTAAACGAGTAAAATATTACTCCTAACATACATTTCTGATTTTTGTTTGAAAGATACTTGTTTAAGTTAAATGAGTTTACATTTACGTTGGTAATTCGTGACTAATGAATGGAGCGATAATTGACTATGCTTTCAAAATTATTAGAAAATATAGTCTGTGCTACGAACAAAAATAAAATCTTGAAGGTCTTTATTATAGAAAATTTCTCTGACCTGTTATTTGATAAATCTTATGAGGCAAAGTAGTTACAATGTTTTAAATGTTTATATATTTGAGGATATTAATGTGAATTTAGAATATTTACACATTACTGTAGGAAACCTTGACATCAGAAGATAAATGGACAAAACAGTGAATTGATTTGACATTTTATGTTACAATTGACTTTAAATTACAAAATGAACACGTGTAACCAATATATTACTTAATGCCTTTGCATTATATTATAATTCGATTGTGTAAACGTCATTTTGTCATTGTTTGCCTTCATCATATCATTACTTAAGATTATTCACCTATTAATCTTTATCCATCTGTTGCAGTCTTACTTTTGTGGTATACACATGTTATTATAATTACGCTTTATTTAATTCCAAAGAACAAAGATTATACTAAGTTCTAATTAAATAAGTATAGGACTTTTGATTGCTTGTTTAAAGACGAACAAAAAGTGTGTTGTGACATAGGTTCCATAGTACAGATCAGATCAGAACAGAACAGAACAGAACATATATTTTATTAGATTTGTACCAAAGCTACATTATGGTAACATATTTGGTACATTTTCATGTCACATGATAAACCAGTGTTAAATATCGAATCGCAATAACACATTCATTACATTAACACATTTACATTTAATACAATTATATGGTATTATAAGCATACAATATTCATCATTTTCTATTATAACATGATTTACTTAAAAATGTGTAGCAGATGCTCCTAAAGTCATAGATTTTATAAATCGCATCGCTCGTACAGTTTGGCCATTTGCCCTTTCTAGCAAAACATAACCGCCCGATAGTCTTTATGATAAATAAAATGCAATTTTTATTTCGTGTTAATTGTGTGATGCATTTTGTGGAGCAATTAATTCTTATTTGCAATACGTTTATTTAGAATGCAGCCTATACAACATAAACAATTTAGATACAAAAAAATAAACTAGTTTTTAACCTATTACCTTATTTTAATTAAGCAAAACTTTAAAAACTAAGTTTGACAGTTCGTGCATTATGAAATATGTTAGTAAAACTATTCATAGTAAATTTCTATAAATGTCCAGCTTTTAAATGGATATGGTTTAACAGCAAAATGTTACAAAACGGTAATATCAAATATATTCAAGGCATATAGTTTTGTAAACAAACAATTTAACTGAAGAATAGATAAAACCAAAACGACAAAAACTGTTTACACGATTGATTGCATTATAATAGATATTATCCATTATTGTTGATCAGACAAAACAATATATCATAGTGATACTTGAATGTCATCTACAAATCATGCTGCATTTTATATACACGGTGTTTTAAAAAATAGGCCTTAATTATTACAAATATTTAATGCATGACGCAGAGTGATTTTCTTTACTTGCAATAAACATGTTTTTATCCTATATTATGAAACATAATTAACCAATTGACATAGTTTGATTATTTCATTATTTCATTCGTAATAATTATACAAACGTCAAATAGCCGCAAATTTTAGTCGACAATGGGGAAATATATTGGGTGTATCTACTGATGCAAGTTCATCAAACAATATAACATATTAACCACCAGATTGTAGCTTACAAAATAACAGTTTATATCATGATTAAAAGGCAAATATTTTTATCTGTATTGGAGGCCGCCCTTTTTCAATCAAAATATGTTTGAAGCTGTAAATAGATTCCTACAGCATTTATATCTAAATTCGATTTCGATATGCCAATTCTACGTAAACAGTCAATGAAATCAAATTGCATTGTGTACTCTTCCCACAGCCTGATAAATATTAAGTTTTGAACCTTTATTCACATGTCCTGTAATTGAATTAATATATAATTACATTGTTTCATGTTTTAAAGATTCGATCTTGACGATTGTAAATCTTAATGAACTGGCATATAATAAAACATATCTGTTACAGTAAATACTATCAAATTTATTAATGAAGTAATGACAGCCTTTACAATCAAACTCTTATAGACATTAAAGCGCTATCTTCTGTAATTGTAACATTTCCTTTAATTTGTAACTGATTCATGTGTATTAGTGCTTATTTCCCACGGGAACTTATCTTTTAATTCGAGTTGTCATTGCATTGTTTCAGAGTGTTAAAGAGATTAAACTGGCGCCGAGAATACATTGAGCTCCATTAATTTTACGAACTAATGAAAATACATATGAACATATGCTCAAATTGAAACAAAATATGCTGGCTGTTCTCTTTACACTGACACCTGAAATGCTAGACTAAGAATAGCCCGATTAAACACGTTGATGTATTCTTGATACTGTCAATTTAGTGGAACATCTTTAGATTATTTATATACTCCTGATGCATTGTTTATGTGAAGATATTTTTTGTACATTTTTCTCAATATTTCAACGAGCCAATTGTCATTTTATAGCATCAATCAAATGTAAATGTCACGTTAATGTTACTAAATATTTTATATTTTACTCATCCAAAAGCATATTTTAATCGTGCATTAATAAAGATTAGTCTTACTGAACCAGTATTTAGTAATGACACAGTTACTGATATAATTTTCAAAAAGTATTATGAATTTATTCAGTGTTGTACACTATCGATACTTTATACATCGTCATAAAAACTTACCTTTTCTATGCATTTATGCTCATTTTCCCTGAGCGTAGTCTTTTCTATTATCATGTGACTTGAATTAATGTTAGATATTGAAATATCTATGAATATACTAACATCTAAATCACAGAATATATTAATCTTTAAAAGTTTATATCCTATTTTTATATATCTTATAATCTGTATTTCGTATAAAATCAACTTCAAACCTGCGCATAGTCCCCTATTTCATGGCATTAAAACAAAACTGTTTACAATATGGCAATGCTTATCATGAATCTATTAATTTAAAATGGAACTTATTTATGATTGAAAGAAAATATTTGTAAATTGATTCAACCCCTCAAGATTAAACACAATAGATTAATTTGATAGATGAGTACAATGTATAACATGCGTTAAAACCTGCTAAATATAACAATTGATGACATAAGCTACCATGTCCAAACCACGTGTTCTCTAGGTTAATGCTTTATAATCAATGTCATAGTAATATAACATGCAAAATGTCAAATAAAGAGAATTATTGTCGTGATAGACATATGCAAATCTGTTCCATTGACTTTTGTCGTCAATGCAAGTGTTATTCGTTTGTGTAAAAGCAAAAATTTATTTCTAAAAGCAAATGTCAACTGTAGACAACACTCGACGTAAGATAACGTCTAGTATTAAAACAAAACGGAGTTCAGTTTTTGAAACAAATCATTTTATTACTCCCTGTTTAAAATACTATACTGTATAATTCAGTGCTCTTAATTTACTTCTGTTCTAGACAAATGAAGTAAACTGAATATATCTTTATTTCATATATTGGAATTAGACCTTAGAATCTTAATTGAGTTGAAAAATTTGATCTGAAATCAATCAATCACGGAAACTTAAAGCGATCTTTTTTATTATATGTCTTTTCGTTCCCTATCTCTTCGTGGCATTCATTTTGTTATAATCAACGCCGTTAACGTTAGTGACGATCAGCTTTTTGTTGATCTCGTTACATTAGGCTAGCAAGTGCAATGTAATTGATATAAAGCTCGTAGTTCTATGGTCTTATTTTAGTAACACATCATTTTCTTAATGAAATCGATATCATTATCAATTCAATTTTATAATGATTATAGAGATTCCGCAACAAAACTCTACTGCACGCAATGATATTAAAATATAAATGAGTAACTCTGGAATATAGACAGATTTCAATCGTATGTCTGTTTAAAAGAAAAATGCCAGATTTAACTGTTTATTCCTTACGTTAAAGTACACCTTGACAATTAATGTGCTTATATGTAATGGGCATTTGAAACTAATTCGCTAATATTACTACTCACAATATCACGACTACCAAACTTACCTTCAATGAAAAAAATCAATTCAACTGAGCCGACAATAATTTCATTTTATGCTTTGTTAGCTAATTTGGGCGTTTACATTTAACATATTGTTTCATATTTCGTCATTGTATATTTCATTGTCCTTCCTTGCATCTTACTTATACACACATAGAAAAACAATGTTTGAACTACATCAAGTCAATCCACCGAAAATATTGAGTTTTATTAAAACTTAAATCAGACATTTATGACAAAGATTTGTATTTTAAATTCATTGATGTGCAAGTTATAAAACAAATACTTTGAGATATAGCAACAAACGAATTTTTACACCTTTTTCCAGATATTTAGCAGGTGCCAAGTGCTGTGTGGCAGCCTTAAAAAGTTGCCCCGTACTTCCCGTCAGTGTTGTTATATTTTCCTGGTGAGAGATGTTGCATTTTTTCATTATCCCTCATGTACAGACTCATTCAAACCGAGTTTGCGATTTTTATGTAATTTGCTGGTTTTTATGCTTCCGAGGGATCACATTTGTCAAGATATTTATAATCATCACTGAAAAAAACTAAATTGTTTCAAAAATTCGATGGAGTAATTAAAAAGTTAGAATTATTTTGCAATGTCTAGCAGTAAGATATTTTATAAGCTATTTCCTACAATTCGATTAGCCAATCATTACTATTTTTGCAGAAAGATACGTGTCTCGGTCAGAAGTATGATATTTTGACGTTGCGCGGAAAAGTTGTGGTAAACGCTGTATCATCGTGATAAGGCTAGCAAGTGCAATGTTATTTTATATTAAGCGCGTAGTTATATGGTTCTGTTTAGTAACACATCATTTTCTGACTACAATTAATAAAAAAATGTATGTCATAATCATCACTGAAAGAGAGTTTTTTTTTAAAAAAAGCTCTAAAAATAATACATGAATTTAAGAAATTTATTTTAGTATGGTCATGATATTTTCCTCTCTTAATGATTTAATACAAATATATCTATCTTATTTGTGGATTTCAAGAAGCCATTTGTTAGCATATTTATGTAAAAAAATAATATTGTTAATATTAAACACATTTTAGATTTATCTCTTACAAGCTTTACTGACTATTAATCTCACAAGATGTTTAAATCTGCGGCGAAATAACATTCAACTCAATGTCCTTAATCAGTCGGCCCGGAGAAACTTTTCCTCGCCCTGGGTTTGAACCAACGACCTCTTGATTACTAATCTAATACTTTTTCTATTGAGCTTAGTGTAAGACATGTGTAAAAATCATTTGATTAGGATACATTAATCCGAAACTTAATAACACACCATCCTTTTGTTTTAAAAACTTCATTTATTCAGCACTTTTTCTAAGATCTATATTATTATTGTTTTTCGGTTAGATATTGGCCGATTCTATTTATTGTGTACTGCAGAAATGTAATCGAAAAAAACTACAATAGAAATATACTCCTTATATTTAAGAAATTGTTATGCATGTCAGTTTTATTCGAGAATGCAATTTATAACATCACCGAATGTGACGTATAATATTGACTTTGGTGCAGTGTAATTTTCCTGTCTGCTAGTTTATGTCAGCCTTGTGGGACATGTTGTTATAAACAATACTCTCTCTATGTCATTTATGATCGAACTCTTCTGAATCATTTTTTATTAAATTTCTTGCAATTATTCTTGAACAAATAATTTCGAAAAATATATTAAAGTAATGATATTTGTTTTTAAATACTGACAGCAAACATCACATCGTTACCAGCAATTATACCTAGTCACGAAGAAAGTTTGATTTCATTCATCAAATATATATGTTCATAATAAACCCCCTAATAAGTCAACACAAACATTTAAATAAGTCTAATTGAAATAAAATGACATTGAATTGTTCCTGGTACAACATTTTATTGATAATTCATAGTGAACTAATCAACTAATAGTTTGTTGTATGATATCAGGGATATATGAAGATATATTTCATCACTATAATTGAGCATTGTTGAGGATACTATAGCCAAGCAACTCATAAAAATATTGCATCTGGTGTTCACTCTGTGAAATATTTTCAGTAGAGTTTATTGGAATTGTAAAAACGTTGGAAACTGAACGTGAAATTGAAACAATTGATATGGAAACAACACTTCTGAGACAAATTCGTCTTTCTACCATTTTTCACAAAATTAAAGTTAAAAGTAAATGAACAATATTTCATTTTTTTTGAACATGCGTTTATACCATTATTTCTAAGAAATTACAAGAATATTCTTCGTAAACTAACAATTAAACCTAATGAGTTTTAAGTGTTTAACATCGTCATTGCACTGTTGAATGTTTCTTGAATCAACATGATAACTTCTTTTCACAGGTACAACACTACGTTATATGTAATCAGTTTAACTACTTCGTTAAATGTAATGCATGATAACACTTAATTTTTCTTACCGTTGAACAATTAGTCAAATATTAACATGTTTTTTATTATGGCTCTTAAATTGTTTTTTCGTATATTAAAGGCACACCATTTCTCAGAAATGATTTTTTCATCATAATGGGCAAACATTTGTGTAATAATGTTTACTTATAGATTTAAATAATATTAGACATATATGGAAAAGTGTGATCCCTCGGAACAATAAAAAACCAGCAACATTACATGAAAATTGCATACATATATCAACACTGAAGTGAAGTACGGGGCAACTTTTTACGGCTGCCAATACATCACTTGACCCTGCTGTTGTGATGTATAAATACCTTGAAAAAAGTGATCCACCGGAAGCATTAATGACAGCAAAATTACATGGAAATTGCAGACTTGGTTTCATCGAGTCTGTACATAAGGGATAATGAAAAAGCGGAACATCCCTAACGCTGGTAGAAAGTAGCGCTGAGTGAAAAATGATATGATAAAAATGTAGTAAATTGTTAACAACATGGTGGTAGTTTGACATCTATACAGAATCATAAATTTAATTATATTAATGGCGAAAAAATCAGAGAAAACAAAAGGTGGTTCAGTTTATGACAAATAAGTCCCTTTTTTGGCACCTTAACAGGAAACCAAAATATTAAAGGTTTTGAGAAATAAAAGTTTCAAAATTTTAGCCCTAATGGGCTTTTTATCAACACAATGAATTTTACTGATTTCTATCCAACTCTATATATGTGCACAGCGACGAAAGTTTTTTTTTAAAAAAAAAAGAGCTATATACATATCATATGAACGTTATGTATGATGATGGTACAGGAGAGGTGTATGATTTTTAATCGATGATAAAATCATTTCTAACTATCTGGATGATAATGAGACATAATTGATATTTTTATATTTAATTATACCTACACATGTATTTATATTAAACTTTTTTACAGTCTAGCGAAAGTAACACGTCTTTGTGCACATCCTAATGGACGTTTATTACACAGTTAATTTAAGTTTCAACAACTCACAATTAAATGAACAAAGCATCCATATATAGTCTTTTTCTAAACCTAAATTGTGCATCTGACAATAATTGGTTTTCTATTCAATATTGTGCAATTCGTTTGTTTTTATAATTTAAACATACAGCCTACTACCATTTTCCTCTATAATTATTTGCACCATTTTGATTCAACGGAACTATCAAACCTTCCAGGAAATACTCGCTATCAAGTTGGAGATATCTTAGTTAAATAATATTTTATTGTATATTTCGTACATGCTTAATTTACACAATCTAACATCATTATCTTAAGCATAAATAATATGTACATGCTAGGGTCCTTCCTTTAAGGTATGTCCTCCCTTAAAGGTCTAAATATTTCTTATTAACATAATATTGCATTTAACGTGTGAAAAAATACAAACATATTGGTAAGGTTTCTCCGTTCAATCGGTTAATTATGTATTAATTTTTAAAGACATTTTTCCTTAACAATGTAATTTTTATAAGGTAAGTTAAAGTAAGCTGTTAAAATTGTTCTGTATTTTCACACATAATTTGCTTCTTTTAATGTTTTACCGATCATTTATTGACACCGCCAGCTATATAATTAACTTACTCCGTGAAACTTGATACTATCAGTATAAACATGATCTAATTAATTTAGAACACAATATGATATGCAGAAATCTAGATAACCACTCTGGAATAGTCCAAATATAGAAAGTTAAGACGTTAAAGCATTAATTATTTATAAAACAGAAAATGTTAAAATAAACTAATTTTCCATTTCGATTTAAATGAATCAAATTAGATTTGTAGTTACTTTGCCGTTAAGGTATTATGACCCTAATGGGCACTATAAGGAACTAAAAAATTGACATCATAGGTCAGTTATATACCTTAAAATACACCTGTATGCACAATTTAAAGAAAGTTTACCGTACGGAAATCAAGTTATGGCCACTTTTCTGAACTCAAGCTTGGATGTTATGAGGGCCCATTTTTAGAAATGAGGAACCTTTAAATAATTTGCAATAACATTCTAATTAAAAATGTTTTCCCATTTTTTTTTGGTAAGAAACAAATAGTATCATTCAGCTAACAATCAACATAAGCAAAATTATGGTTTCTACTTAAAATTTATGAAATCTGTATAAAAATGTTACCCTACCCCACCCATTTTTACCACATGTCTGACCATTTTCCTACTTAGGGAGCCTAATTTAAAAAATCCTTTAAATTTACCCAAATGAGTGCCTGTTTTCAAAGTTTCCTTAAATTTTTAAAGAAGTATATTGGTTGATCTTGTAAAATATGAAATACATTTACCGTCTAGTTTTGATTCTATTACACTTTGAAAATATCAGGTACCATATTTATTACTAGATTTAGCATAATCTAGCCAATAAATACCTATATAAATTAAAAAATCAAAATTAAACGAAGGAAAAAAAAGTTGACCCTTCTGGGGATTGAACCCACGGCCCTCATTTTCAATGTAGTTAACAGTAGTACACACTTCAAAGCGGAGGTAATGCATTAGGATGGTAATACCTTAAGCTGACGTTTCAGCTGCAAGTTTTTTTGTTATTTAAGGCAAAAGTCATAGTTTTATCGAAATATATTATAAGTTTTATATTTTATGTTATATTTCATTTGATTTTTATTCTGATTGTCAACAATTTATTTCCTCAAGACAAATCCCAACGGTAACCAGACTCAGAAATTTCTAAGCATGAGATAAACTTACTTCAAAAACAATATATTTTTCATTTCTTACTAATTACTTTTAACAGTACAATTTATTTCTCCGAATAGGTGATATTGTTTACCTATAAGGAAGCCTACAGTTGTCTTTAACTTGTTGCCTTGTAGCTTTCTACCAGACAATGTGTTTGCCAAAGTGTATTGCTAGAAAAACGCCGTATATGTCATATAAGATTGGAAATAAATTTTGCAAATCTTTATATTGGAAATTGTATGACAATACGACTTGTGCTTGGATCTGAAATTTAATATATGTATTTCACTGTTTGATTAAATTAGCAATCTATGTATGTCCAACATAAACGCAAAGCAGTCCGTAAAAGTAATCATTTTATTTCCTTATTTTTTCAAAACGTTAAAGACCGATAAGACACCAGAAATGTTTTTAATTTTATTTTTTTTAAAGCTTTTTGTTTTGAAAATGCATCAAAATAAACCACACATATTTGTATCATCGTGAAATATAAAATCTTTACAGACCATTCTATTTGACAGCAAGAAGTTGAAACATCTCTGTTGTTTTTGTTATTAATAATAAGTATCGTTATAGTGATTAGGTATTTTGTATGTAGTCAAAATAGTACATTGTTGACATTTTGCTACTTTTATGACAAATAATTTCACATTCAGTGCTTCTTTCTATAGATGATAGGTATCTAACATGCTCTAAAACTATTATTTAAACATGTTAACAATCATGGCTGCCCTTTTTAAAGATGGATCTTATTTATTTCTGAGGCGTAATGTACCTTTAACGTTTCCTTTATTACTTTCAGTCCGAAAATGGAATACTACCTTTAAACAAACCCTTGGCAATGAATAACTATCAGTTTAACGCAAACGAAATCAATTAAAATTCTTGTACCTTAATTGCTGTTTTTGAATCACTGCCGGAGGTGTGTAGTTTGTATCGATTTGAAAGAATTGTGTAAATACTGTTCACGTCTGATAAGTGAATGACGTACCGAATTTTTTATTGATACAATCACATTACGTGTTGAAATCCATCACTATTGATTCCATCACAATACGTTCTGAATTTGAATACCACTTGCGCGCTAAATTGCGTCAGAGATGCTGCACTTTTCCATTATCCTTCATTAACAGAGTCAATTGAACCGATCTATAGTTTTCATGTAACATTGTTGTTTTTATTAGTTCACAGAGAGCGAGCTTAAAATACTTCTATTGTGGTCATTTTTTGCTGCGTGGAATCGTACCGCTCAAGGAGAATATAAACAATAATTTTAACATTAAAATGAAACATCTTTTCTTGTATTCCCTGATTTTCATACTTTAAAAAAATGTTTGTGCTATTTTCCCGCTAATTACGTTTTCCATGGACGATTCTCATATTTCTACTGTAACTTGTAACTTAAAATAAGATGTACTGTGTTGCTATGTAATAAAAGTGTGATCTGTTTAGAGCGTTTATGTAAAATAAATGAAGTGACAAGAGCACCGCTAGGCGGAGCATTATATGCCCGAGAGTGTCTTTTTTTATTAAGGATAAAGCATTTGTAAGACATGGAAATGAAATAAAGTATTACCTCCTTCAAAAAGCAATCATCCTTTATAGTTGAAGAACTTCTTATATATATACAGTTGCTGTTTCCAAAGCACCACCATCAAGTTGTTATCTTGCAAGTAAAAATGCTACGACGGATGGGCAGAAAGACGCCAGGGGTATAACAAAATATAAGCATATTTTTAGGGCATATAATTAATGTTCACAATATAAATGATCATCCTACGAATTTTGACAGTTGTAAAACTGTTAACATTATTAAGGTCATTTGATATTGACCTTAGCCCTTGTGACCCCAACATAGATATGTATCTTTAATTCAATATTGGCAATCATCCTATGAAGTTTGAACACTGTAAGCCAAATGGAACTTGTGTAAAGACCATTGTGACCCTGACCTTATGACCCTAAAATCAATAGGGGTCATGTACTGTTCATCCTATAAAATTTTACACCTGTAAGTTTATTAATGCTTAAGTTATTGAGCGGAAACTGTTTCTATTTTAAGGTAAAAGTGACCTTGACCTTTGACCTTGTGACCCCAAAATCAATAGGGTCTTCTACCCATTACTGACAATCATCCTATGAAGTTTGAACACTGTGGGCCAAATGGAACTTAAGTTTTGCTCCAGAAACCACAGTTTTCAGTGTAAAGATCATTGTGACCCTAGCCTTTGACCTTATGACCCTTAAATCAAAGGGGGTCATGTTTTGGACTTGGCTGTTTATCCTATAAAATATTAAACCTGTAGGTTTATCAACACTTAAGTTATTAAGCGGTAACTGATTTCAATTTTAAGGCAAAAGTGACCTTGACCTTTGACATTGTGACCCCAATTATCCAGCCATAAAAAATTAAAAACATTCTAGAGTGTTTCACCATTGTCATGCTTAAATATTGAATTCTGCTTAAGCCGGTGCTAGGGGCATAAACATGCTCAATCAAACAAAGTCTGCAACATTTTCAATTTTGCCGTTTTGGGACCTAATTTCTCTCTATTTTTTTTATTTTTTTATCTTTTTTTTATTTTTGTTTTAAATTAGTCAAATTATTTTAAATAAATGTACATGTAATTGAAATATAAGATTAGAATAAAAGATAATCTTATCTCGTTTAAACAACAAATGTGGTTAAAGTTGATTTCGGATATTTATTCTGACGAAAAGTTGGCAAGGGTAAACAAACCCAAACACTCACAATGATATCTCGTTTAATACTAAATACTTTTAACATTATTCCCTATAGTATCACAAACTTTCCATTATGGACCGATTCACTTTAATTGTGAAAATATATTGAATTGTTCTATGTTCTTTTTTTGTCTAAATCGCTGATAGTTCTGTCAAAATTAGGGGCGTCCGTGGTCGAGTGGTTAAGGTCGTTAATTTCAAACCACTTGCCCCTCACCGCTGTGTGTTCGAATCCCGACAGGGACTTTTGATTCTTTCATGTGAGGGAGCTATACGGAACGTCGGTGGTTCTACTCAGGTGCCCATTCGTGCCTGAAATAATGCACGGAAGTGCACATGAGGTCTTCCTCCAACAGTTAGGCTGGGACGTCGCCATATGACCTATAATGTGTCGGTGTGACGTAAAACCCAATTAAACAAACAAACAAACAAACAAACTGTCAAAATATATTTCATTGACATAATTATTAAAACCCAGACTAAATAAATGACAGATGTACTTAAAATGTTCTGTTGTGACAATATTAATATAAAGTTTATACTGTCTTAGCTTTCAATTATGATAACAAAAGAAATTCTGAAACAAGATACCTGTGACAACCACTTGCCCCTCACCGCTGTATGGTCAAATCCCGACAAAGACTCTGGATTATTTTATGTGCGGAAGCTGTCCTGCTAGCTTACGGAACGTTGCTATATGACCTACACTTTGTGGGTGTGACATAAAACCCAATCAATCAAACAAACAAAGTACGGAACGTATTTGGATATGTGACAGACGTAAATGAAATGAAGTTCTCGTGTTCCTCGTGTTGTATATCTATTACATATATTATGCAGCTTAACTGATGTCGATGATGTCATCAAATTCACACTTGACAGCAGCTTATGTTAAGTGTTGTGTGACAGGTGTAGACAAGTTGTTATATACTTTATAGCAGTAATACCTTGAAATTATCGATTGTCATATTTTAAATTACAGTGCTTAACACTTTATGTTGTATAATTCGATTCATTTTCATACATTACATTTTTCTTCAAATTAACGCAATCATTTCTTTTAAGTTCAGTACTTTAACCACCAGCTTCATGTAAATTACACTCTTTCTTTGCAAACTTAATTCCGAATGTCTGTTAATAGATCTAGACAAGGAAGATCAATTCTATCATTTAAATGATGTTCTTCCTTGTACATACATGTCCTATGTCACTGTCAATTTAGATCTGCGTTATAATAGGTTTAATTTAAACAGTCAAATTTGCTACTGCTACCGTCATTTGATTACCACATTTCACGATTCATATGTGCTTTTTATTGTTTTTCTTGGGGGAGGGGGTGTAGGTGTCTTGTTTTTTGATAGCAGTTTTGTGTGTGTCCGCTAATAAATCGCTTAAAATAGTTTCAGCTGTGTTCTCTGATGATCTATGATAAGAGGTTTTGTAATGGTAAGTTAAGCAATCGTATTCTCCAAAAAGGATTAGTGTGAACATCAAATCACCTGCTGATTATAGACACCGATGATTTATGATGAATTGTCTAACAGGTAAATGTGCTCTTAGTCATCAGCTTGCCTTAGATCATTATATCTAGCGAATGCAGCGAATGGAGAATGTCTTTTTCGATTCCTTAAAGTTAATAAGGTTTATTTTTCCTACATATGTGTTCATTATACATTTATGCGTCTGTTTTTTGTTCGGTTATAAGAAATATGTATTTGCGTATTGTTAAAATAGAAGTAATCTTTGCCAAAATGTACAGCTTTTATACAAGATCATATGATTTATCAGAACTATGTTCGATATTTTGTCTAGACGTCATGCGTTTTTGACTATTTTGTAGAAAATTAAATTGATGAGTTGATAATTTGAAATTTATGAATTACAAATTGAGATCGAAACCTTTCATTGTTTTACTCAAAATAACCTTTCATATATTTTCAATTCCACTTTTCAAAATATGGTTATATATTCATTTAAAATTGCTTTAGTAATAGCTAACACTTCCATCCTCTGCAATGGCATTATCGAGAGTATATGATAAGAAACTGCTTATGTGTTATAGAATTTTATAGTTAATGAATACTTTTAGCCATTTCCTTGAAGAAAAGCCTTCTCGATAGCAATTTGGGGAGGGGTTGTGGGGTGGCTTTATATTGAAGATTAGTAGGAGAGGTTTGTTTAGAGTATTCTTTGTGCGTATCAACTTAACGGTATTATTTTTTTGTTCTGAAATTTTTATTTGGCGAATATCGGCCTTTTACGCTCCCTTTACCCTGTCCTTCTGAACCCCTTCCCCGAAACAATTATTATTTTGTAGGTCTTTTAATTAATTTTTATCTTTAATTACCTTGCAGGTTTCTTTGATGTCCTGTTTTAAAATGACATCCCGTCCGATTTTTGCCCGTTTGCCCTGTTCTGTTAGGTGTATTGCTGGGCGCCTTGCGGATGGTCCTGTGTCGGAGGATGCATTAATTCAATGCCACCTTTCCTTGTTGATATAGTTTTTCATATGTTTTGCTGTTCTTACAGTATATGAACAATTACAAGCATCCAAGAAAACGACTGTGTAAACAAGTCCGTTTCCTTTGGTATATGACTTTTTACTAATAGAGTTTGTTGAATTTGAAGTCTTTATCAATCACTTTTAACAAAGTCATTTTGATTTAGATTCAGAAAACATAAACGTTTGCCGTTGCATGTGTTTGAATTTAGCTTATATATATTATTTTCGCGTTTCATATCATGATCATTCAAGAATTTGAATTTAATCATATAATCAAGCATCTTAGATTACATATTGGGTGATTTTTTGTTATCGGAGTCATGATTATTTTATTTGATGGATACATGAAAAGACCGAACATTCTCAGAAGTAGACAAATTAATTAATACAGTAAACATTATTAGGTCTAAAATGACAGCAAACAAAAATGTTTCGTTTCTGAAAACATAAATTGTTATGCACTTGAATAATATTTATGTGAGTATATTTATAGTTTTCTTTCATTTGACAAAAAAACCCTATTGTTTCTTAGACTATTTATTTCAAAATACTGCATAAACAATATTTTACCTCGCAGATAAAACTTTTAGTGTCGAGCATTTAATCTTTTTATGTAGCTTTCCTATTACTATTCTTGCTTCATTAACGATTATTCAGAATTGTAAGACATGACATAATAATATCCAGCACACTAAAACTAAACACATATTACACAGCCAGCACGTGTGGGGTATCAGTTAAAGCTATTACAGCTAATATAACACAGGCACGCGTGTGCCACGTGATAGACAAGGTAATTACAAATGCAAGACAGAATAACAGTGATTTATTACGTTAAACGAATGCAAACTAGGGACATAATGGTGTTAATGGCATATATTATACGGATAATGAGAAACTGTTGACCTGTTTTCAGTGCAGTAAACTTCATTCACGAGAAACAAATAATGTGGTGTAAGCGTACAATTTAAGATATGCCTTTGCTTGGAGTAACATCTAGGGAAATTCAAACACATTTCAAAAATACATGAGAACAAAATATAAAACAGGCTGAGAAATGTATATAGTGAATCAGATTTTTACAATATTATTTCATTTTAGTAAGAAAGAAAGTTCTTAACAAACATGGGTGTAAATTCTTTTGCATAGATTTCCTTCTAAATGTATCATTGAAATTATCCGTATGTGTTCACGAGTTCACAGTAAGTGTGTATTTGCAGGTTGATATCATAAGTAATAAAGAAAATTGAATTAGATATGTTCATGTCCCTGCCGAATGAAATCAGTTTAAAAGCTATCAGTAATACGTTGACGTTTTGTTTGTCGTGTTATTTAAGTTGAATCGTTTTAGTAAATTCAAATCCTATCTTTATTATAGCATATCGATAATGTATAACACAAATGATTCTGTACAATAAATATAGTTTTATTATCCATAGAAAATGGATCATCACCGTGACAATAAAATATATAGAAATGTTTTCATGTTTGGGGATATCATTTTGCATTGATTTTATTCAAAGGAAGTAATATTTGCGAGACGTCTTTTTATTATTATTTATATAAACGTATCCCTGTAATAATGATGATTGATCTAAACAATTGAGAGAACAAATGATCTGAAAATCTGCGCACAAGCTATTGGCACAGACCTACATAAAATGATACAAACACAAACGATTTTCCCTGCACAATTTCAGTCTAGTTAGTGATCATGAATAAGAACGTATTATTTACCATACCTGACAATAATAACTACTTTAGTTTTATTGTCTGAGATTGTCTTTTCATATTTAATTTGAAAGAAAAATAAACAACTTTTAACTTTACTGTTGGACAATTGTTCTTCAGACGGTTTAATTAAGATTTATCACAATAACATAAATAAAGATGCATTTATCTGTCTGTAAACTGTGTTTAACCATAGTGTTGGTAGACAGTAATTCTAATGCTGACAGGCTGAGTGCATGGTTCTTGTTTAAGAAATTACATTGCTGTCAAACCATTATAGAAATTCATTTTTTATGGCAGAAAGCTGTTTTGCTTTTGTTTGTGACCGTAATTCATTTTTACAAAATTAATCAACGCAAAGTTGACTTAATTTGCATATCATTAACGCCAGACTGACGGTTGCAAGTTATTCTGAAAATTATTCAATGGTTGTAAACCTTTTTATAAATCAGCCGGAAAAAGTACAATAAAACACAGAGATAAAGTTTGATAAATATCTGAGACTTTACACAGAATGCAAGTTAACAAACAAGTAACCTAATTGTTTTTGAAAGTAGAAAAAATACTGACAGTGATTTATTACTCCGTCTTAAAATAGTGAATGCTTCACTATTGTTGATGAATGCTCGGATTTTTGGCATTATATGTGAATTTGCAAATAATTGAGAACGCAAATTAAGTATACCTTAAATTACATTCAACGAGCCTGAGATAATACTACACATTTTCGTCATCATTGTTTCATATGTAATTGTTACGTCAAAGAGTTTTTCATGTTATTTCGTTTTAAGTCAGCGTACGGAACGTGGTACTACTCAAGTTCCTGTTCGTGACTTCAAAAATACACGGAGAGACGCCTGAGGTCTTCTTCTGTCAATAGAGCTGGGATATCGCCATATGGCCTTAACTGCTCTAGTGCAACATTGAACCGACCCAAATACAAAAGAAAAATCTAATAAAAGCGTAATAATTACATAACTAATTGACTACGTCTTTACTGTAGGTATTCATGTTTATTAGCGTTTGTTTTTTAAAAAAGGAAGTTAATGTTGCAAAGATCGGTTATAAAAAGTTTTAAAAATATTTTAAAAAGGAATAAAAATAATTGTAAATGAACTATCAAATTAATTTTCTTTTTCAAACAAAGTCTTGTACATATGTACATGACAACAAAGTATTAGCTAAGAAAACACTTCAATGAAAGGACTAAAATCGTCAGGAAATGTGCCTAACCAACTTTCTTATTTAGATTTATAAATTGTAATTTTTAAAGAAAAAATAAATATATTCTTTTACATTTACATTTTTTTATTTAAGCATTTCCTGAAATTCTTAGATCCATGACAACAACATACTTAAAATTAAGCAACATATGTTTAAATACAATGCATATATGCATAAAGATATAAAGAAATCAGAAGATTTGTAAATAATAAGTATTTTAACATTGCTATCTGCCATAATGTATCCGAAGTAAATATTAACATACAAATGTACTATTTATGCATACAATAAAATGAACAGCAGTGGACCTTAAAGAATAGCATTTGATAATTGCATACATGTACAAGCAAAATGTGTGATTGTCTAAGCATAATACTTATTGATTGACAGTACTCACGCACATGTTTCATGCATGAATATGAACATAGCTTTGCACTGAGATTTAATCATGTGTCTTACTTTTTCTCTTTACTTTAAAATTGTTTCTTTTAAGTGTTATTAATCTTCAGTCTTTTGTCAAAAAGTGCTTTGATTTATGTGGTTTTGACGACACATTCGTTCACATGGTTTGAGTCTCAAAACAATATATCTAAAACATTTTTACTGCATTTTAATAAAAATAAATTGATAACATCGACAAAAAAAAAGTTTTGAATCGATCTATCTGAACGATGAAGAGAACTTAGTATGGTAATATAGAACAAACAAAAAATGTCAATGTGGCATTTATTTATCGCTCACTTGACTTCAAGTTACAAAAAACGTTATGGATGACGAACTATTATTTGTTAAAAGAAAACTTTTGAACTATTGAGGCTTATTTATATCGCTCAAATGACATCAAATAGCAGTGAATTATCATTGTTGGAGTGTTATATCAAAACAGTTCATTTATTGACAGTTTCGTGGAGCTATTGATGTTAACAACATTTGTAACATGATAGTAAATTACCGAATAGCTACTGATGAAATGCTCAATCGTTTGTTTTTATTTATTACATGTCATATTTGTTACTTGATCTTTTAGAACACGAATATTTGTTATAACGAATTGTTTTCAATTTCTAAACAAAATTTGCAAACAAACTGGAAAACACTGTTTCAAATATGGTAAATGATATTGGTTATACATAGAAGTTTTAGAAGATCTTCGTTACCTTTTTACATTTTATTTTTAAACCAGCAAACTACTGAAATGGATATGTGTTTTGTGATTTAAAAAGTTGAAACAATTTGACAATCATTTATAACGAATTCTAAAGGTTATGAAAGCATCATTTGTAAAGTATCGAGATATATTCTCGCTGTTTATTTGCCGGAACGCGCGGTTTTAGATGTTTATTTCAATATTTCAAAACTTATCAGCTCCATAAATTATGACATATCTAAATTAAGATTAAAAAAAACCCAACTATTTATGGGAGCGAGGACGGTAACTTGCACTTTACAGTACAAGCCGTAGTTAACCGACGAAATATTGATGAATATGTTGCATCATTTCTATCTTAAAGGAACTCCACTGAAATTCAAAAGCAAAATAAAAAAAATAAAACACAAAATCATGGTTTTTATACTGAATTAATACTGTTTCACAAAGTCTTAGTAATGTCTGAAATGTGAAAAATGAAGTGGTTGGTTATTAATAAGTTAAGTTCGCTACTGTTGATAATCTCCACAACCTTATGTATCAGTCGTTTATAGCTGGTATTTAAGACAAAAGAAGCTAAGCTGGGAAGGTGACTGGCAATACAAGAATGCTTCGTTTGATTGATATAGTCATAAGTTTTATCATGGAGATAAGATTTTTACAACAATATTCATTTATGTTCCAGTCGTTTAGCAAACGGGTAGAGTGTGTTTTCTATCTCTTTTATTTAGCTTGTAAACGATAAAGGAAATTGCATTGTCTTTTACAAGCTGCTTAATGTTTCCATACCGCCAGTGGTAAATAGATCTATCAGACGCTCTGCATTACAACAAATATGATAAACAAGATCAACAAGGAAAGGCGGCGTTCAATGAACGCAACCCCCATATGACCCAGCAACAAGAACCAGTGGCAAGGAGTCCAGGTGAACCACAAACAAAAACAGGACAGGGCAAAGACAGAGCACGGACATGTTAATCACTAAATAACAAACAATTTGTAACTGATAAGGAATTCAAAGAAAACAAATAAATGATTGAATAATAGGCCCACAAAGTCAAAGGGGAAAGGAGACCGGGGAAGGGGGAGACCGAGGGAAAGGGGGGGGGGGGTAATCAAAGAAATAAAAAGTAGGGGTAGTGGGGAAGATACTTACCGTAGACGAGAAAACAACAAGGGACACAAGGAAAAGTGTCACCAAAACAGTATAAAACAACATAGACATACATCTGAGGGCGCCGCATTGGAACGGTCAGCAGCATAATAATGACTGCTGGGAATTTTAAACCGGTTAATAGTGCACCAAACCTCACTCTAATCCACAACATGTTCCTAACAAGACAGTGTAAATAAAATTAATCCCCGCCAAGTGAAATTCTAACAGTTGTCATGGTTCTTAACATCATTCATCTTTAAAGCAAGTATATAACGTTGTAACGGCACAAAACTCTCAAAAGGCGGGTTTTAGTTCAAAATACTTGTAACGATAATGTGTAAAGTAAATATTTATCATCTCATTAGCGTTATATTTATAACATTTGAATTGCATACATGGGAAAACCACAGAACTTTGAAAAAGTGTTATGATCATAAAAGACTTAAAACAAACGAATTGAAATAATAGTAACATAAATAACATGCGTTAGTAATGACTAAAGTATACCTTACAAGATAAACGCATTATCAGGCTGCATGCCAATGTGATGAAATATGTACCGTTTTATCTCGTGTTCCAATTAAACAAAACAGGTACTATTGCGTGTTAGATACAACTTTTGAAAATAAGTTGTTGATCTCTCTGTCACTGAAAAATGTCAACGAGTGCATTCAGTTTAAGGTTATTGTAGTCAAGAATTTAGAGCTGTGAAGAGAATGCCTTTAAGCTAAGATTTAAGCTGTTACGCATCATATATTTCGGTACATTGGATATTTTTAAATTCAAAAACAAAAGGAATGTGATTTTAATGAAAATTTGCACCAATATAATTATTCTTCGAACAAAGATTTTTAAATACCCTTTTCCATCATATAATATATTCATATTGTACACATGACACAAATATGTTTTCGTCTTGTCACACATAGAACACTCTTTGGCTACTGCAAAGGACCTTATTACATTTTTCCAGCAGAATATAACGGCAATATACTGACCTCTATTTCATTTCTATAATGCAAGTATGTGTAGATAATAATCATAAAGAAAGAAATGCTCAGACCAGACAACAACAGGAATGATTATTATAAATATAGTCGTTAAGTTCTAACAATATGTGTTAAGAATTACTTTTTTCAGATTATCAGATAGTTGTTACTTGGATGTATGTAAGCTATTGATATGGCAATAAATACTTATCTATTAATTCACTAAGCTGTACAATTAGTCAGTCATGCCAATTTTTTGTAACATATTTGTAGTTGGTACTATTCAAGTAAACTCGACACGCAAACCAGAATTTACAAAAATTACAGTGTATTTTTATTGTGTTTATGTTAAAATGGTTTTCGGTTTAGGATTTATGTTTCAAATCTGATGTGACTCATATTTTTGGGTAGCAAAAAAGCCATTGCTATATATTCATCACCCTATATCATCTAAATTTAGATTTGCATTGAATAAGTATATGCAACCGAAATATTGTACGTATCATACTTTAAAGCGTTCTAAAATGTATTTGATTTCAATAACTGCGTTACATTAACAATTTAATACTTTTGATCTAATTTTGATTTTCTAAATCGTTTATACTTCGAAATGTTTTAATTATGTACACTCGCTTTCTTTCTCCGCCACCTACTTCAAATTTAAATGTTCTATTAACAATTTTTATATCAGGCTGAAACAAGATCTAAATAAGTTTAAACGAATTCGAACTAGCGACATAATGGCGTTAATAACCTATATTATACTGAAAATGAGAATATGATGAACTGTTTTCAGTACGAAACTGTTTAAGCTATGCCTTACCGAAGAGATGCCTGAGAAGAATCTAGTTTCTTATAGGGCAGTTCATGCACATAATATAAATACATGAAAACAAAATATAAATGTATATAGTTTTCACGATATTATTCAATTTTAGTTAGAAGTAAAATTGTTAACAAACGTGAATGATCTTGCAGAGATTTAATTTTAAATGTATCATTGGAATCATCAGTATGTGTTCACGTATTTATAATAGCTATTACCTTTGCAGGTTGATATCATAAATGAACAAATCTTATTATATTATGACATTTATATACCGTATAAAACAAATGATTCTGTGCAAAAATATAGTCCGATTATCCATTTTGGTGTAAATTATCACCATGACATTTAAGTATATAAAATATATTGATAGTTTTGGAATATCATTTTGCATGAACTTGAGTAAAAGGAAACAATATTTGCAAGATCTTTAATTATTAATCATATAACCTTTTCCCCTCTAATAATGATAATTATTCTGGATAACTGAGAAAACAAATGAACTGATAATCAGCACACAGGCTAATTTTTAAAAACAACTTTTAACCTTACTGTTGGACATTTGTTTTCTCAGACGATTTTATTAAGATTTATCACAATAACATGTATAAAGATGTCTTTATCTGTCTGTCAAATGTGTTAAACAACAGTGTTTGTAGACATTAATTCGAATGCTGACAGAGTTAGTGTATGGTTCTTGTTCAAGTCGGAAATTACCATGCTGTCAAACCATAATATAAATTCAATGTTTATGGCAGAAAAGCTGTTTTGATTTTGTTTGTGACTGTAATTGTTTTTTCTTTTATCCGTAATACATTTGTTTCACAAAATTTAAAAACGCAAAGTTGGCTTAATTTGCCTTTCTTTTATGTCAGACTGACGGGTACAAGTTATTCTGGAAATTATTCAATTAATATATTATGATGATTGTAAACCTTTTTATAAATCAGCCGGAAGAATGTACAATAAAAACACAAAAAGGGAATGTTTGATAAATATCTGAGAGCTTACACAGAATACAAGTTAACAACCATGTTATCTATTTGTATTTGAAAGTAGAAAAAATACTGACAGTGATTTATTACTACATCTAATAATAGTGAATACTACACTAACGTTGATGAATGCTCAGATTTTTCGCATTATGTGTGAATTTGCAAATAATTTAGAAAAGCAATAAAAGTGGACCTTGAATTACATTCTACAGGCATGCGCTTAATTTGAGATAATACTAGTAATTTACGTCATCATTAATTAATATGCAAATGTTACGTCTATGTTCGAGTTTAACCATTCATTTATCACAGACATTTATATTTCAACTGGGTATAATTATATAACACTGAACAGAGTTACATTTTACTACGTCAAAAATGTGTTTAAGTTTGGGTATATGTAATGCTTAGGGGTCATTATTGGCACTAATATGTTGACCTGAAAGAACGTCAAAATGGCAATGTAAATGTTGCAGACTCTGTTTAATTGAACTTGTTTAAAGAAAAATAATGCATATTTCATATTAAATAAAGAAAGGAAAAACACTGATTAACACAGCCATAGATAGTACCTTTCAATGTTATCGGAACAAACGCTTACTATCTAAACTACTAAACAGATTAGCTAACTGAAAAATGGAAAAAATGCTTTGGATGAAAACAAAACTGACAGTGATTTATTTTACATTCATTTGTAATGATAGCTAGTGATCATTGTAGAAAAGAAAAAAATCCCTGTCTTGGAATACAAGTAAAGGCAAAATTGTTCTATTGCATTCAGTGATGATATGTTAATGACATCATAAACAAACGTAAGTTTATTTTGCATAGATCGCATGTAAATAGTTTTCAAAATAAAAAAGCATAAAATAATTGTAAATGATTCTAGTATATTAATTTTCTTTTTCAAAAGTGTCTTATACATATGTACATGACAGCAACATATTACCTAAGAAAACACGTCAAAGGAATGACTAAAATCAGGTAATGCGCCTAACCCGCTCTGTTATCTATGATAATAAATTGTGAATTATAAAGAAAAAATTAACATATTCTTTTAGATTAAGATTTTTTATTCAAGCAAATTCCAGGAGATCCACGACATTAACATATGTAAAAATAAGCATCATGTTAACATAAAATGCATACATGCATAACAATATAAAGAAATCAGAAGTTCTGTACATAATAGATATTTTAATACTGTTATCTGCCATAATTCATTCGAAGTAAATATTAACATACAAATGTACTTTTCCTGTAGAGAATACAATGTACAGCAGAAGAACCTAAAAAAATAGCATGTGGTAATTACCAACATGTACTAGCAACTTGTAGCAAAATGTATGATTGTCGTTTCTAAGCAAAATACTTAATGACTGTACACACGCACATGCTTCATGCATGAATATGAACATAGCATTGCACTTAGTTTGTAATTATGTTTCTTACTTTTTCTCTTTACTTTTAAATGGTTAATTTTTAATGCTTTTAATCTTCAATATATGTCGATAATTGCTTTGATTTAGGTAGCATTGCTAACGTTTTTGACGATACAATCGTTCATATCGTTTGAGTCTCAAAACAACATTTCATGAACGTGTTTACTGGATTTTAGCCATTTGTTTAAATAACTAAAAGTCTATTAAAATAAATCAATAACAACAAAAAAGATTTGAATCGATATAACTGAAGGATAATGTTAACTTAGGATGTGAAATTTATATACAAGCAAAAAACAAAATGCCAATGTGACATTTATTTATAGCTGACTTGACATCAACTTATATAAAACGTTATTGACGAAGAATTATTATTTGTTAATGATATCAAAAAGTTGATTCCTAGATAGTTTCAATGAACTATTGTGGCATATTAATATTGCTCACATGACATCAAACTGAATTGTTGTCATTATTTTGTTTTACAAATAAAAAGTTTTGGGAGGAAACTTTTATTGTTGGAATGTTATATCAAAACAGTTGATTAACTGACAGTTTTTCTGAGCTATTGGTGTTCATAACATTTGTAATACGATAATAAATTACAGAATATGTACAAAATGAAATGCTTTATCGTTTTTACATATGAAATGTCATGTTTCTTACTTGGAAACAGATCTTTTGAAACGATATTTGTTATAAACAACTGCGAGTGTTTCATTTTGTAAACGAATTTGCAAACAAATGAGGTAGCTCATGGAAAGTTTTAAAACTTTAAACCAATACAGTAAAATTTTATCAGAATTTTTTACCTTATAACGTTTTACTATTAAACTTGCAAAATACTGATATGGGTATGTGTTTTGGTTTATACAGAATTTATTTTAGTTCGATTGTGAAGGATGCTATAAGCTTATAAACACACTTTCGAATCCGTTCCTGGAACTAACCGGTACTGAGCAATGAGTGTAAAGTTTCTTGCTAAAGGAAGCAACGACTTGCCCCTGACAGTGTTTGAACCCATGCGGCGAGCTATCAATAGATTACTAGTCCGAAGCGTTAACCAATCGGCCATGCCGCCACTCTCATGGGTATGTGTTTTATGATCGTAAAGAAAGAAAGAAATAAGTTATTTAAAAGCTAACTCGGGCGTGGTCTGTAACTTGCACTTTTCAATACCGTCGATGAACAGGCATAATTAAAACGAATCTGAAACATTTTCAATATATTGCCTTGTTGTGCTTTCTCTATGGATTCTGTTCTTCTCTATTTGCTTATGGGCATATTTAAAAATTCAACAATTTCGAAGTATTTATAATTTTATTCTTGATTTATATTTACTTCTCATTGCAAGGTTCTATAAATGAATGGGTAAGCATTATAACATCGATTATAATCGAGGGTAACAACACACTATCGAATTTTATTTTATCAAACTTATTAAATATCAAAAGCAAGAGTCATAGTTGCAGTCTATGAACGGCAACTAGTTTTGACTATGAACAGTGCTAATCACATTATATCATTTCTTATATTTGAAAATACCTTTTTAGATATTGCTTTTTTATACCGATAGTATCGTAGTATTTGCGTAATATAAGCTGTGGATAACCGTCGATATACTGATGAATTCGCTTCTATCTTAGAGGAACTCCATGGTGGTCCACAAGCCTAAAAACAAAAATCATAGATAAAAGGCCCCCTTTAATACTGAATTAATCTAATACTGTTTCACAAAGTCTTAACAATGTCTGAAATGTGAATAATGAGGTTGGTTATTAAAAAGTAAATTTCTTTACTGTTTGATAATCTCCACAACCTTATATATCAGTCGTTTATAGCTGGTATTTAAGACAAAAAAAGAAGCTAAAAAGGGTGATGGCACCAAGAAATTTCGTTGATTGATTAGTATATGTTTATTTTTGGGAAAGATTTTACAAAAATCCCAGCTTTAGAAAAAAAGTGAGGATTTTCTAGCCTTTTTTGTTTGAAAGGGAAAATTTAAAAATGGTCTTTCAAAACGCTTAAGTTTAACCCCTGGAAAATAATCTATCAGGTTTCTGCATTACAAAAGGGGTTTCCTTGCTTGATGGAAAATGCATTGTTTTTTAGCTTTTTTAATGCATCTAATAAGAATAAAAATTTTTTTAAGTGTGTATAAAAGAGTAACCCTTCAACTTTTAAAAAACTAACAAAAGAAATTATATGCTCATTTATTATTTTTGGACAATAAAAAAACCTTTTAAATTTAAAAATTTTTTAAAACAAATAAACTGTTTAATATGTTTCATTAAATTCGCAATATTCAACAGGAAAATGAAAGGGACGCCCGTCTCATCATTATGCATTTTTATAGTTAGTTTGCTGGTTTTTTTTATTTCTATTTGTCATTGAATGCATGTGAAGATAAAGATTAATTATATAATTGTTAGTTTACTCTGTGTTTCCTTACCTGTTCTTTTCAAAGTGTCGTATGTATCATTCGGTGTGAAACTTTCTTTGATCATAATGCGTCAATTAATAGTCTTTACTTTAGAGGAAACATGTTGTCATTTCTGAGGCTTAATGTACCTTTAGTACAAATAGGCGTGTTTTTGTTAACATCATTCATCTTTAAAGCAAGTATATAACGTTGTTACAACACAAAACTCTAAAAAGACGAGATTTAGTTCAAAATACTTGCAACAGATTTATTATCCCATTAGCGTTATATTTATAACACTTGAATTGCATTAATGGGAAAACCACAGACCTTTTAAAAAATGTTATGATGATTAAAGAGTTAAGACAACGAATTTAAATAATAGTAAAGTAACATAATTAACATGCGTAATTGTGACTAAAGTATACCTTACAAGATAAAGGCATTATCAGGCTGCATTATCAGGCTGCATGTCATTGTGATGTAATATTTACCATTTCATCTCGAGTTCCAATTAAAAAAAACAGGTGCTAGTGTGCTAATGTTCAATCTGTGTAATTAAATACAACTTGTAAAATACGATCTTGATCTTTCTGTCACTGAAATGTCAATGAGTGCTTTAGATTTAAGCTTAGTATAGTCAAGAATTAAGACCTGTGAAGATAATGTGTTAAACCTAAGATTTAAGCTGTTTTTCATCATAATATATTTCTGAACATTGGATATTTTTAAAAAAAAAATAATGGGATTTTAATAAAAATTTGCGCCAATATAATTATTCCTTAAAGAAGTGTATTAAAAACCTGTTTCCATTATATGATATATTCATATTGTACAAATGACAAAAATATTTCTTCTTCGGTAATAAATACTGTTTGGGTACTACATAGGACCTTATTACATTTTTCCCGCAGAATATAACGGCAATATACTTGCATCTATTTCATTTCTATAATGAAAGTATTTGTGGATCATAATCATAAAAAAGAAATGCTCAGCTTAGACGTCAACAGAAATAATTATTAGAAATGTAGTCGTTAAGTCTTAACAATATATGACTTTCTCCACTAGGAAACTGATTTATTCGAGACATCAGTGTTAACAATTATCATTATCAGATTAACGATAGATGGTGTCAGATAGTTGCAATTGGTATGTATGTAAGCTATTGATATGATAATAAATACTTATCTATTAATTCAGTTACTATGTTTATGAGCTTTAACATTAGTCACTCCTGTCAATATTTACTGACATAATGTGTATTTGGTAATATTCAAGTACATTCGAGGCGCAAACAAAGTAATTGACAAATTTATTGTATTTAGGTTAAAAAAGGTTTCGGTTTAGAATGTTTCAAATCTGATGTAAATGTCGGCTTTTAATAATCACCCTATATATCTAAATTTAATTTGTTAAACAAGTTCCCCTCCAAAAAAAACATTTTTTTAAAACTAAAAACGTATAAAATGTTTTGATTCAATAATGCCTAACATAAACAATTAATATTTTTATCTGTTTAAAATTTCTAATCTTTTTTACTTTGAAATGCTTTAATGTACGCATTTTTTCCTTTTTTTGTTTAAATTAAAATTGTCTTTTAACTTTTTTTATATAAGAAAAAAAATTATTTTCCAAAAATTTAAACAATTAATGCGAATGGGGAACATAATGGTCAATGGTTATATTAATAAAAAGAAATCTGTTGACCTTTTTCAGTACAATAACCTTAAATCAGAGAAAGGGAGAAACAAAAAATTTTATATAAGTTCTTGTTTAAGATATGCTTTGCTTGAATTGAATATGAAATTCAAACACTTTCATAATTAAAAACAACAAAAAACAGGCTGAAAAAAAATTAAGGATAAAATTTTTTTTCAATTTTTTTTTTTTTAAAATTAGAAATTTTCCTAAAAAGTGGAATCTTTACCCTGTTTTTTTTTATTCCTCAATGTATCATTTAAATTATCCGTAGTTTTCCCAAGTAGGTAGTACATGCAACCCCTTTTGCAGGTTATATATAAAATAAAAAATTTTTTTATGAATTCTGTACTGTATAAAAAATGATTTGTGCAATTAATATGTCTTTTTCCCAGGAAATAATTATCCCTGAAATTAAAATATAATAAATGTTTTTAAAGTTTAGTATTATAATTTTGCATTGGTATTATTAAAATGAAGCAATATTTGTGACACTTATTTTTATTATTAACTATATAACCTTTTATCCTGAGTGATTATTATTCTAGAAAATTGAAGGAACACAAGGTATTGGTAAAGACCTACATCAAATGATACACATATCTCAAAAAACCATTTTCCCGTGTATTTTTTTTTACCTCAGTGGAGACCATTATTTGTTAAACAATTTTAGCAAAAATCAAAAATTCCCCAAGTTTAATTATAATAATATAAAAAGATATTACTATATTAAAAATTAAAATTTTTTTTAAAATTTTTTTTTTTTACCGTTTCCCTTTTTTTTATTTGATTTGAAAAATAAAATAAAACCAACTTTTAACCTTACTGTTGGACATTTCGTCTTCAAACGATTTAATTAAAATTGATCAAGATAATATATTAGAAATGTATTTATCTGTCTGTCAAATGTGTTAAAACGCAGTTTATGGAGACATTTATTCGAATGCTGACAGAGTTGAGTTAATGGTTCTTGTTAAGGACGGGAATTACCATGTTGTTTAACCATTACATAAAGTCAATGTTTATGGCAGAAAAACTGTTTTGTTTTTGTTTGTGACCGTAATTCATGTTAACAAAATGCACCATATCATAGTTGACATAATTTGCCTGTCTTTTATGTCAGACTAATGGTTGCAAGTTATTCTGAGAACTTTTCAATCCACAATTGATGGCTGTAAACCTTTTTATCAGCCAGAAAAAAGAAGAATGAAAACACAAAGGTAAAGTTTGATAAATATCTGAGAGCTAACACAGAGTGCAAGTTAACAACCGTGTTATCTTATTGTAGTTGAAAGTAGAAAAAAAGGCTGACAGTGATTTATTACTCAGTGTAATGATAGTGAAAGATACACTAACGTTGATGAATGCTACATTGTGCCATTATGTGTGAATTTGCAAATAATTTAGAAAAGATTTAAAAGTATACCTTGAATTACATTCTACGAACATGCGCTTAATTTAAGATGATACTGGTAAATTTACGTCATCATTAATTAAAATGCAAATGTTACGTCAATGTTCGAGTTTAAACCAGTCATTTATCACAGACATTTATATTTCAACTGAGTATAAGTGAATGACACTGAACTCTACGTCAAAAATGTGTTTCAGTTTGGGTATATGTAATGTATAGGGGTCATTATAGACACTAATATATTGACCTGAAATAACGTAAAAATGGCAATGTAAATGTTGCGGACTCTGTTTAATTGAACTTGTTTAAAGAAAATTAATGCTTATTTCATAGTAAATAAAGAAAAGAAAAACACTGATTAACACAGCCATAGATAGTACTTTTCAAATTTAATGGAACAAACGCTTACTATCTAAACTACGCAACAGATAAGCTAACTGAAAAATGAGAAAAAAATGCTTTGAATGAAAACAAAACTGACAGTGATTTATTTTACATTCATTTGGAATGATAGCTGGTGATCATTTGTAGAAAAGAAAAAAAAACCTGTCTTTGAATATAAGTAATGGCAAAATTGTTCGTTTGCATTCAGTGATGATATGTAAATCACATCATAACCAAAAAGTAAGTAAATGTTGCAAAGATCGCCTGTAAATAGTTTTATAAATATAAAGGCATAAAATAATTGTAAATGAACTATTATATTAATTTTCTTTTTCAAAAGTGTCTTATACATATGTGCATGACAGCAAAAAGGAAAGCTAATAAAATATTTCAGAGGAAGGACAATGTGCCTGACCCACTTTCTTATTTATGATTTTAATTTGTGAATTATAAAGAAAAAAATAATATATTCTTTAAGATTTAGAGTTTGTATTTAAGCAATTTTCAGAAGGTCTACGACTACAACATTTTAAAGAATAGGTATCATGTTTAACTTAATATAAAATGCATACATGCATAAAGATATAAAAAAAATCAGAAGTTTTGTACATAAAAGATATTTTAACATTGTTTTTTGCCATAATGCATCCGAAGAAAATATTAACATACAAATGTACTATTTCTGTGTAAAATACATTACCATGCACAGCAGTAGAACTTAAAACAACATGTGTGATAGATGCATACATGTACTAGCAAATTGTAGTAAAATGTATGATTGTCGTGTCTAAGCATAATACTTATTGACTGTACTCACGTACATGTTTGATGCATGAATATGATCATAGCATTTCACTTAGTTTGTAATCATGTTTCTTACTTACTTTTTCTCTTTACTTTTAAATTGTCAATTTTAAATCTTTTAATCTTCAATATATGTCAATTATTGCTTTGCTTAAGGTGGCATTGATAACGTATGTTTCGACACAATCGTTTATATCATTTACATCTCAAAACAACATTGGAATAACTAAAAGTCTATAAAAAATAATTTAAAAAAATAACAAAAATAGATCTGAATCGATCAAATTGAAGGATAAAGATAACTTAGCATGTTAAATTTATATACAAACAAAAACAAAATGCCGATGTGACATCTATTTATAGCTCACTTGACACCAACTTACAAAAAAAACGTTATTGACGAAGAATTATTATTTGTTTAATTTAACGTAAAATTTGCTGGGTCGTATGGGGGTTGCGTTCATTGAACGCCGCCTTTCCTTGATGATCTTGTTTATCACATTTTTTTTTTATATCAAACAGTTGATTTCTTTTTTTTTTTTTTTTTTCAACAAGATTAAGCTTTTATTTAAAAAAAATATTTTATGCGGAATACTGCATTTATAAAATGTTTTAATATAGAAAAAATACTTTTCTCGTTTCGAATGATACTATTAACACTACTTGTCAAGATTACAATGACAAAACGATTCAAGATACTGTATTATTTCACTTTCAAATTACATGAACTTTCATATATCAAGAAATTACGTTAGAAATTAGAAAACAGTATATTAGAATAGCATGACATATTTTTTTGTGTTTCCTTTTCATCGATTTTACTTTTTATGCTGTTTAAGACGGTTATAAAATAGTGTTAAGATTCAATATACATTTAGATTATTCTATAGACTACAGAAAAATGTGAATTTGCTATGTCTTAAAATGTTTCTTTTTTTTTTCATTTATTATGTTCTTTCATATATGAATTACAAAAAACATTCCAGTTAACATACTGTTGTTACATGTATTCAACATAATATATTCCATTATAATAATTATTCAATTCTAACAGTAATGTAAAACATACACACAAAACAATCTCACACAGATACATACACAAATACACATACACATATTCACACATATGCACACACGCACACACGCATATACACATACATACACAGGCACTCACACACGCTCTCTCATGCACAAAAAATGTTTTTGTCCCTTTTTATATAGTGATTTATACAAATCTTATTAGTTTTTTTATAGATATGGTTTTTGCATTGTTTTACAATTGATTTAATCCACAATTCTTATATTACAGAGGATATTCCATTTTGTCTTATGCGCTTCCAATTTATCTTTAGATAAAGCAATTTGTTCTTCTATTTGTATTCTACTGTAACATTTTTCTAAATATTTCAAAACTTGGTGTATATTTTTGATATTTTGTCTTAAAAATGTAATATTTCATTAGAATGAGAATGAAATTAATCATGTTACTATGCAGATTAATTTTAAGTTCTCCAAAGAATAATATTTCTTTCGAAAGATTAAACATAATTCCAATTGAGTTTAGCCATGTGTGAAGCATTGACAAAATAGTTTGTATTTTCGTACATTCCCAGAAGAGGTGGTCAATATTTTCAATGCTATTATGACAAAAATCGCACAAATTTGTGTCAGACAGTTTGCATTTGAAGAGAAAAGTATTAGTCGGTATAATTCTATTGAGGAATTTATACTGGAAATTTCTTAATGTGACATCTAATGTGCTCTTATAAGGCAGTTGATATATCTTTTTTCCAGTCAATATGCTTTTGTATAATTTTCTTCCCATTTAGTTTCATTACTTTTTTTCCCTTGACATTTTTCCGTTTTTCATTTGCAAATCATATAAAAGTTTATTCACAGATTTGGATTGTATAACATTTTGTATAAAAGGTTGCGAGGAAACAGTGTTAATTTCAGCATTTTTTAACTTGTTGATAAGAGTGTCAGATATATTTCCAATAAGCATATAATACTTTAAGAAATCTGTATTATTAATGTCATACAAATATTTAAATTCTTCGAAATTATAAAACTTTCCTGTTCTGTAATCAAATAAGTGTTGTACGAATTTAATTCCTTTAATAAACCAGTTTTCATAAAATACAAGTTTACCATCTATTTTTATATCTGAGTTATTCCAAATAATGTCTTTATAAGAGATATTTTTTGTTAAGTCTGTACTTTTTATTTCAATCCATGCATTTAGCATATTATTTATAAAACTTTTGTGTGGAAATAGATTATCAGCATCTTGTTTTGAAATGTTACATTCAAAAATAAGTTCATTTCCATATTTTAATAATTTATTCTTAACAAATAATTTCCATAAGCTATGATTTTTCTTTATCTAAGTATCTTTTGATCCAACTTGCTTTTAACGATTTTAAAAAATATGATATGTCTGTAAGTTTAAGTCCCCCATTCTCAAAATTTTGCTTTATAACATTTCGTTTAATTTTGTCTGGTTTTCCTTCCCAAATGAAATGAAATATTGCATTTTCAATTTCCTTGATTTTTGACTCTGGCGGGTTTTCTAACACCGCAAAAGGATATATTATTTTTGGTAGTGCAAATGTCTTGATAACAGTTACCTTACCCATCAAAGTTAATTTTCTATGTTGCCATTGTTTCAAGCAGTTGTAGAAATCCTCAAGTTTTGGTTCAAGGTTAGTTTTTTAATATATTTGTGTTATCTGTTGAAAAAGTAACTCCTAATGTTTTTGCTGATTCTGATGACCATTTAAAATTGTATTTTTTACAATAAATTGTATTTGTATTACGAAGTGATCCAATTCTTAATATTGTTGATTTTCTAGTATTCAGATTAAGACCTGATATAAGACTAAAATTTTTTAAGACATAGACGAGTCGTTCAAAAGACATTTGTGTACCATCATTTATAAAAGATGCATCATCAGCAAAAAAAGTTTGTTTAATTTCTTTTCCTTCAATATATATTCCCTTGATATCGCGATCATTTTCTATGTAATTTGACAATATTTCAAGACATATAATAAATAAGGACGATGATAATGGACATCCTTGTCTCACACCTCTCTCTATATTAAAAGTTTCTGAAAAATGGCCGTTATTGACTATTATACTAGTAATATTCGTGTAAAAGAGTTTCACCCACTGAATTAAATCATTTCCAAAATTAAATTTTCTCAATGCAGATATAATAAAATTGTGGCTAAGACTATCAAATGCCTTTTCAAAATCAGCAAAAAATAACAAACCTGGTTTATTTCTTTCTTTTAATAGTTCAATAACTTCAAAAATAAGTCTAACGTTTTCCCCAATGTATCTGTTTTTCATAAATCCAGATTGATTAAAGCTTATGATCGAAGGTAAAAATTTTTTTAATCGGTTAGAAATTGTTTTTGTTGGCAATTTTATAGTCAACATTTAATAAACTTATTGGTCTCCAGTTGGATAAATTTGTGAGATCCTTGTTTAGTTTTGGTATAAGTGATATAATTCCATGTCTTTGAAGTGGAGTTAAGTTACCTATTACAAAAGAATGATTAATTGATTTTTATGAAATATTCTTTTAAGTCGTCCCAAAACATTTTATAAAACTCTACTGTCAAGCCACCAGAGCCTTGGCTTTTACCGTTTTGCGTTTTTTTTTAAATCTATATTTATTTCATGTGCATTTAAAATTCCTTCACAACTGTCTTTTTCAACTTCAGTTAAAGTTATTATATATATATTTAAAAAATCTATTTCTGGAGCTTCAGAATATTTTATTTTGTACAAATCTTCATAGAATAGTCTTTCTTCACAAAGAATTTCTTCTCTGTCAGTTATTTCTTTTGTTTCTTTAATAAGTTTATGTAAAATTTTCTTTTCAGCATGTTTTTTTCTCGAGATTTGCGAAGTATTTACTGTTTTTTTCATTGTGTTCAATATGAATAGCTTTTGCCCTTAATATTTGACCATTTATTTTTTTATCATACAATGTTTCTAAGTCCAACTTTTTTGATTTTAGCTCTTCATTGACTCTATCATCTGTTTGAACTGACAGTTTGTTTTCGAGTTTTTTGAATGTCGTTTATTAGATTATGTTCTTCGTTTTTTTTTTTTTCTTTTTATTGCTTGCATACTTTATTGTTTCATTACGTATTCCGCCTTTTATTATTTCCATAATGTGTTAGGGTTACTGTTTTTTATTAATTTTCTACCAACATTTTAATTGTATTTTTCACTACCGTCTGATATTCTTTATCTGTCAATATTGAATTATTCAGTTTAAAATAGCCTGGTCCCTTTTCCATCACTTTATTATCGATGAAAAGTTTTACTAATGAATGGTCGGTTTTATATCCCGGAGTAATTATTGATTTTGTAATTATATTAGTGAGGTTCTCTGATATAAGAAAGTAGTCTAGTCGACAGAATATGCATGGTTTACCATTTGAACGCCACGTATATTGCCTTTTATCGGGATGATGTATTCGCCAAATATCGACTAATTTACATGAGACTATTAATGATTTTATATTTTCTCTACATTTTTTATGAGTATCATATCGTCCATTTTTTTTATCTATTTTTGTATCTATTACTGTATTAAAATCGCCACCGGCGATTATGTTTTTATCATTATTCTGTAAAAGAAATGTTTCTAATGTTGCAAATAAACTGATATTATCATCATTAGGACCATATATATTTAATAAAGTAAATTCTCTTTCGTTTATAGTTATGTCAATTGATATTAATCTACCAATGATTAACTCATTTGTATTTACTATTTTTATGTTACTATCTTTTTTTATAAGAATTGCTACTCCTTCCTTATTTGTTTTATTTCCACTAAAATATGATTCACCTTTCCATTCTTTTTTTCCAGATTTCGGAATAATAATTATTAGAATGTGTTTCTTGCAACATATATATAGAACATGGTTGAGAGTCTAACCATTCAAAAAGTTGTTGTCTTTTTGGTTTATTTCCTAATCCTCTAACATTTAATGACGAAATTACCGTTTCCATTGAAATTGTAGATATGAATATCTTCCAAAATGCGTTTTTAAACCATACCATAAAATATTGATACTAATTTCACTTGTCATTAAGTGGACAAAAATAAACAAGTCGAAATTAAAAGGTACAAAAAAAGTAAAGGATTTTCCAAAAAAGATGAGCATAATCATTATTTATGAATAGTTGATAGGTATCAATGCTTTCACATTCATTCACGCTACTTACACAACTCACTTCTACATAATGAATAAAATTTACATGTTTAACTTTGACGATTATACATAACAATCTTATACGATTTAAACTCCCAATTTATACTATTTGATAAGTAAAATCATATACATTTAAATACTTTCACATATACATACTTATCAATCATCATGTATAGTAACAATAGTAACATCGGTTTCAATTATCAATCAGGTTATACAAAAAACACAACAATTAATGTACTGTATACTAGATGGTCTACATGTTGCCTGTATATACAGTCATGTCGATCACACAAAAACTCAGATAATCTTGTATTACCAATCTTAATACATTTCTGAAAAACATGTATCTATAAGATCAATACTATGTGACAGGTAAAAACATAAACATTCAAATTACTTATACCAATACATGTTTATCAATCACAATGTATATTAATTATAGGAATGTCGGTTTCAATTTATCAATCAGTTAATACAAAAACAAAAAAACAAACACTATACTGTATACTATGTGGGTAGCATATTGCTTGTGTATACAAATATGTCGATCATAATCGTTATCTATTTTATTTGTTAATCGCTTTGCGATACACAAACTACTTTATCTATACATGTTTACTTTAATATGTACACTGTAGAAGTATAGTCTACCTATCTCACGCGGTATATGTTTATTATTATCATGTTTATATCGTGTAAGAATTTTAAAAAAGTATAATGTCATTAAATGTGAAAAACAAATTTTACATAGTAGAATTAGATTAAAAAGTTAAATAGATCTCAGTTAAGTCAAATCTCATTCATGATTATTGTAGAAAGCGTCATGTAAAACATTAGTAGTTTCAGTTAAGTTTATTATAAAAAAAACGTCATGTAGGCATATACTCTTCTTATTATTCAAAAATATACTGTAAAAAAGTTGCATATAACTGCACAATATTCACACAAAATATGACGATGCGCAATATTAAATCGCATTTCGATACAGTTCACTTCAAAAAATGTTTCGAACCAAAATTTTTTTTTTTGGTCTCAATAATCTTTGTTTGGTTTTGGCCATGGCATGTCCAGCCACATGTCGAAGTCACTATTATGAACTCTATGCACAGTTGATTTCTTGACAGTTTCATTGAACTATTGACGCATATTTATATCGCTCACTTGACATCAAATTGAATTATTGTCATCATTTTGTTTTACAAATTAAAATGTTTTTCGGCAGTGAATTATTATTGTTGGGATGTTATATCAAAACACTTGATTAACTGACAGTTTCATCCGCTATTTATGTTCATAACATTTGTAATACTATAGTTAATTACAGAATAGCTACAAAATGAAACGCCTTATTGTTTTTACTCATGAAATATCATATTTCTTACTTAGAAACAGATCTTTTGAAACAAATATTTGTTATAAACAACTGCGAGTGTTTCATTTTGTAAACGAATTTGCAACAAATGAGAAAACTCTGTTTCATATATGGTAAATGATATAACATGGAATTTTTTAACATATCTTCTTTACCTTATGACTTTTTGCTATTAAACCAGCAAAAAAACGATATGGGTACTAGTATGTGTTTTATGATAATAAATAGAAAGAAATAAGTTATTAAAAAGGCTTACACAAATTGACAATGATTTATAAACGCTTACTATAAAAACAACCAAACAAACATGAGAGAAAATGTTTTGAATGAACGAAAACTGACAGTGATTTATTTTACCTTCATCTGTAATGATAGCTAGTGATCATTTGTAGAAAAGAAGAAAGTTTACTGTCTTGAAATATAACTAATGGCAAAACTATTGTTGTTTTGCATTCAGTGATGTTAAATGGCGACATAAAAGATGTCAAGATAGTTAATTAGCTTTTAAAAATAACATAAAATGGAAGTTAATGTTGCATATATCGATTATAAAATCAATAGTTTTAAGAAAAAATTAAATTGAATGAAATAATTGTAAATGATCTATTTATTTCATTTTCTTCTTCAAAAATGTATCATACACATGCACATTTTTTATTTGTATTTGTACTTTTTATTTATATCTATAAATTGTGAGTTATAAAGGAAAGATTAATATATTCTTTTAAATTGAAATTTTTTAATCAAGCAAATTCCAGAAATTCCAAAACAACAACATATTTTAAAACAAGAGCCATGTTAACATGGCCATCCCCCGCCGAATGTGTTTGCTCTTTGGAAGAATATATATGTAATAGAGCAGAATAATTTAATTTCAAGAGGTCTTTTGGAAATGAAAACTGATGGCTGGAGTGATAACAAATTTGAAACCTATGTGACTACTGATGGCTGTAAAAATAACAAAGGGCAATAACTGAAACATAATGCATGGTAGGTTATCATTTTTGTGTGCCGCACTCCTCAATGAGATCTTCCCACCTATGAAGTTTCAAGTTGATACCTTTAATACTTTTTGAGATAAGCTCTAGACAAAAAGTATGAAAAAAGGACAGTAACTCACAAAATATAAAAGGTACAGTAATAATTCTTGTGCACAGAATTCCTCCTATATAAGATCTATCCACCTATGAAGTTTCATGTTGACATCTAAAAAAATGAGTTATGCTCCACTCAGGAACAAAATAAGTATGAAACATAACAATGGGCAATAACTCAAAAATTATGAAGAGTAGAGTTATCATTCTTATGCACTGCACACCTCCTGAGTGAGATCTATACACCTATGAAGTTTCTTGTTGATATCTCATACGCTTTTTGAGTTATGCTCTTAAGTATGAGAAAATAACAAAGGTCAATAACTGAAATATAATGCAGTGTATGTTATCATTCTTGTGTGTTGCACTCCTCCTCAATAAGATCTATCCACCAATGAAGTTTCAATTTGATACCTCTTTACACTTTTTGAGATAAGCTCCGGACAAAAAGTATGAAAAATAACAAAGGGCAATAACTCAAAAATTTTAAAGGGAAGAGTTATCATTCTTGCTCACGGACGGATGGACGAAGACTATATCTTTATCCCCGCTTCCTTTTGGCGGGGGGGGGGATAATACGCATACTGTTAACATCAATGGATACATGTACATAAAGATTTAACGAAATCAGAAGTTTTGTACATAATAGATATTTTAACATTGTAATATGATATAATTCACCCAAAGTTAAAATAAACATACACGTCGCTAATCACGAGAGAGATGTTTTACAGGGCATTGTCCTAACATTTACTAGTTTTAAATGTTAACATTAAGTGTACATCCAGATACACAGATATTTTTACAAGGACATGTCATTGGTTAATTGAGAAAAACTCATCACCATTTTTGGAGGTAGCTTTTGGGTTTTTTTTGCACACGGCTCTGAAGAGATTTACTTGAGGCCATGTCTTGAATGTTTGGAGTTTAAAAGAAAAATTTGTAGAAACAATATAGGAAAAGTATTTAAGGATAAAAGAAAAACAAAAAAGTGTTACAATATTGGATAGTTTGACAGATTTGGAAAAAAGGAGAAAAAAACTATGAAAAATTGAACTGTGTTAACTCAAATGAGGCGGACATACAAAGAACATATTACGGGTCGCTATAATACAAATGTACTATTTCTGTATGAAATACAATGCACAGAAGTATAAATTAAAACAACAACATGTGATAATTGCATACATGTACTTGCAAATTGTAGCAAATGTATGATTGCCGTGTCTAAGCTTATTGACTGTCAGCTGTACTGACGCACATGTTTCATGCATGAATATGAATTAACCTAGATTTACACTAAGTTAGAAATCATGTTTCTTACTTTCTCTCATTACTTTAAATTGCTTATTTCAAGTGTTATTAATCTTCAGTAATTGTCAGTAATTACTTTGGTTAAGGTGCTAAAGTTTTTACGTTTGAGTCTCAAATTAATATATTTAAAACGTGTTTACTTCATTTTACCATTGGTTTGAATAACTTTAAGTCTGGAAAAATAAATGAATAAAAACGAAAATAGATTGGAATCGATCTATCTGAAGAATAAAGATAACATTGGATGTTTTATTTATAAAAAAAAATGCCAATGTGGCATTTATTTTTCGTCACTTGACATCAAGTTGCACATAAAAATTTTATGGCCAACAAACTAGTATTTGTTAAAAGAAAACTTTTGGAGGCGATTTATTGACGGTTTCATTGAACTATTGAGGCTTATTTATATCGCTCAAATCACATCAAATTGATTTATTATCATCATCAGTTTGTTTTACAAATGAAAAAGTATTTTGGCAGTGAATTATCATTGCTGGATTGTTTTATCAAAACAGTTGATTTATTGACAGTTCCATTGAGCTATTGATGTTCATAACATTTGATATACGATAGTAAATTACAGAATAGCTAAAAATGAAATGCTTTATCAATTTAAATTATGAAATTTCAAATTTCTTATTAGATCTTTTAGAATACGAAATATTTGTTATAACAAATTGTTTCATTTTGTAAACAAAATGTGCACACAAATTGAAAACAAAGTTTCATATATGGAAAATGATATTGGTTAAACATAGAAAGTTTTAGAACTTTTAACCATTAGAGTTAAATTTCATCAGACCCTCTTTAACTTATTACCCTTTACTATTACTATTAAACCAGCCAAATACTAAAATGGGTATGCGTTTTGCGATAATAAACAGATAAAATAAAAAAAATTAATAACGAATTCTAGTTATGAGTTATTAAGGCTCGAGATATTTTCTTTGCTGTGAATTTGCCGGAACGACCGATATTAGTTGTTTAAACTTTCAAACACGAAAGAAATGATATGGTCATTTACTTAGCTGGACAGTAGTAAACCAACTTTTCAATATTTACATTATTTACTGAACAAATCATCTTTGCTTATATCTTTCATAAAATGCGCATTATTCAGACAATCAGAAAAATGATAAGCCGCCCGTCTCATTATTATACATTTTAATACTTAGTTTGCTATTTTATTTGATTCTATTTAGTATTAAATTGTTGATTTACTTCCGTCTTTTAATATTCTGTGTTTCCTTACCTGTTTTTTCAAAGCGTCTAATGTATCATTCGGTGTGAAACTTTCTTTGATCATAATGCGATTAACAGTAGCCATAGCGTGATATTTTAGCAAATGACATGGTCATAAATATGCTTAGAGATAATACTTGTGTCATTTACGTCAATAGGAAATCTTGACGCGCAACTTGAACACAAACATCAAAGACTTTTAATATATTTTTTAATATATACATGTGTGACTTAGAAGTTCATTTTTATGCTATGTGTAAGTGATATATTTCTTTGAGTTCGATTTAACAGTCGTAATTACTATTTGTTTTTTACAAACAAAGAATATAACTCAAGGTATAAGTATTTCATTTATCTTTAAAAGGGTAGCACGAAACTTTTTTATCAGCATGTTTTAGTTTTTATGTTTAAGAAAGTGCATTTATTTGCTATGTTTAATTTAAGTTATATTTTTTTTAATTTCCATCTATTTTCTGCTTGTTAATAAAGCATATATGAATGTATACATGAATCTGTAAGTATCTATCTTATCGTTGTTTCAGTTTTACCGAGGGAAAGGTTTTGCCAATGAGTGACGTAAAATAGAATTATTTTTCAATCATTATCTATTCCGATTTGTTACCTCTAAACAAACATAGAACTATTTTTATAAAAAGAAGGAAGTATTTTATCTTCATTTAGTGCCAAAGTTTTGTTAGTCATATCCCATAAGTATCGTGCTTTTAATAAAGGTCAGTGCAAATGTTTAAAAAGAAATACTACCATCTTATTATAAACATCAGTTATGCGTTTCCTCTTACAAATTATTTTGTAATATTTTTACGAGCTTTAAAGATTCATGTTTTTATGTGTCTTTAACATATTGTTGAGAAAATACTAGAATGACTTGACATTTTCTCTTTATTTTATCAATGTTACATGACTTCCAGCTGTATGTTTTTCTGTATTGTTAGGAAATCCTGTTTAACGTCTTATCTTATGGGCAAAAATGAGATTGAATTTTCATCATTTGTATTAAAATGGCTTCATGCAATGCATTACTTAATGCAGATTAGTTTGGTATATAGCAAATTAACTTGCAAACGACAATGTGTTTTGAATCACTTTTTGCGCAGAGGTTCTGAAAGAGAAAGGAAATTGAAATTTACTTTAATTTCTGTGAGTATGCTTAAAGGCATTCTGAGGTAGACAGATATATCTGATATTCAGCCCAAGAAGTGATAAAAAATATCTTAAAATGTATTAATACCTTTTGTAAGAAATTAAGATAACTAAACTGGATGTAAATTTGAATTATAATTTTCTAATATTCCTAAATAGTTTATGTATAATAGCTATAAGGCAGTAATACTTATAATTATTTATATGCAAAAAAGTAAAAAAGTAAAAAAAATGTATTTAATCAAAATAACTGGTCTTCGTCAAACTATACGAGAGAAAACAGTTTTGGTCATTTAAGACCAGGCTATTTTTTCAAACCTTTCTCTTAAGTATTTAATTTGTAATGTACCGTTGCAGTTTCCTGAGATTAGTATCATTGGCAATTTATCTGGACAACTTAGTTGCTTTAAGTAAAGTAATAGTGAATAAATAATGTATGGTACAATTTATTGTTAAAATATAATTAAACCCATGTTTGTGTTTTCTTGAGAGGAAATATGATGTCATTTATGATGCTTAATGTGCCTTAAGTATGAAAGGCGTATTTCTAAACACCATTCTCTTTTAAAGCAAGCGTATAACTGTGTGACGACACAGAACTAAGAAAATGGGGGTTTTCAGTTCAAAATACTTGCTTCGATAATGTGTTAATTAAAAACTTATTATCTCATTAGTGTTATATTTATAACACTTCAATTGCATTAATGTGAAAACCGCAGACATTTGTTCACTAACGAGTTGAAACAAACGAATTTAAATAAAAGTAAAATACCAAAGATAACATGCGTGGTTATGAGTAAAGTAAGCCTTACAAGGTAAACGCATTATCAGGCTGTATGCCATTTGTAATGTAATATGTACCATTGCGTCTCGAGTTGCAATTATAAAACAGGTGCTATTGCATGTTAAATCAGTGTAATTCAATAGAAATTTTAAAATAAGTTCTTGATCTATCACTGAAACGTCAATGAGTGCATAAGATTTAAGGTTAGTGTAGTCAAGACTTCAGAGTTGTGAAGAGAATGGCTTTAAGCTAAGATTTAAGCTGTTTTGCATCATATAATTCTGAATATTGGATATTTTTAAAAACAAAAAGGGTGATTCAAATGAAAATGTGTGCCAATATAATTATTGTTCAAAGATCTGTATTGAATACCTTTTTTTCAATTCTATGATATATTCATAATTATATAAATGACACAAAATGTTTTTACTTCTGGTCACACATAGAACAATCGGTTATAAATACTGTTTGGGTACTGCATAGGACCGTATTACATTTTTCCCCGCAGAATGTAACGACAATATACTGGCCTCTACTACATTTATATCATGGAAGTATTTGTAGATTATAATCATAAAGAAAGAAATGCTTAGACCAGACAAAAACAGGAATAATTATTATAAATATAGTCGTTCATATCTAACAATATCTTAATTTCTCCACTAGGAAAGTGATTTACTAGTATTCGAGACACCAGGGTTGAGAAATTTTTATTGTCAGATTAACGATACATAATGTCAGATAGTTGTTCCTGGGATGTATGTAAGCTATTGAAATGGCAATAAATACTTATCTATTAATTCACTTAGCTGTACATTTAGTCAGTCATGTCAATTTTTTGTAACATACAAATTTTGTATTTGGTACAAACAAAAGAATTGACATAAATTACAGCGTATTTTACTGTATTTATGTTAAAATGGTTTTCGGTTTAGGATTTATGCTTCAAATGCGATGTGACTCATATTTTTGGGTAGCAAAGCCATTGCTATATATACATCGCCCTATATCATCTAAATTTAGATTTGCATTAAATAAGTCTACGCAACCGAACTATTGTACGTATCATACTTTAAAGCGTTTTAAAATGTATTCGATTTCAATAACTGCGTTACATTAACAATTTAATACTTTTGATCTAATTTTGATTTTCTAAATCGTTTATACTTCGAAATTTTTAAATAATGTACACTCGTTTTCTTTCTCCGCAACCTTGTTCAAATTTAAATGTTCTATTAACAATTTTTATATCAGGCTGAAATAAGATTCAAATAAGTTTTAACAAATCCGATCTAGCGACATAATGGCGTTAATAACTTATATTATACGGATAATGAGAATATGTCGAACTGTTTTCAGTACAATAACCTTCAATCGGGAGAAAAATAGAAGCTGTTTTAGCTATGCCTTACCTTAGAGATGCCTTAGGAGAATCTAGTTTCTTATAGGGCAGTTCATGCACATAATATAAATACATGAAAACAAAATATAAATGTATATAGTTATTAGTTTTTTTTCGATATCATTAAATTTTAGTTAGAAGTAAAATTCTTAACAAACGTGAATGATCTGCAGAGATTTAATTTTAAATGTATTATTGAAATCACCAGTATGTGGTCACGTGCTTATAATAGCTATTACCTTTGCAGGTTGATATCATTAATGAACAAACTGTATTATATTATGTCATTTATATACCGTATAAAACAAATGGTTCTTTGCAAAAATATAGTTCAATTATCCATTTGATGTGAATTATCACCATGACATTTAAGTATATAAAATACATTGATAGTTTCAGAATATCATTTTGCATTAACTTTAGTAAAAAGAAGCAATATTGTGGGTAATGAGACCTTTAATTATTAATCATATAACCTTTTCCTCTCTTATAATGATGATTATTCTGGAAAACTGAGAAAACAAATGAACTGATAATCTGCACACAGGCTAAGTTTTAAAAACAACTTTTAACCTTACTGTTGGACATTCGTTCTGCAGACGATCTAATTTAGATTTATCACAGTAACATGTATAAAGATGTCTTTATCTGTCTGTCAAATGTAATAAACAACAGTGTTTGTAGACTTTAATTCGAATGGTGATAGAGTTTAATTAATGGTTCTTGTTTAAGTAGGAAATTACCATGCTGTCAAACCATAAAATAAATTCAATGTTTATAGCAGAAAAGGGGTTTTGATTTTGTTTGTTACCGTAATACATTTTTGTTATCTTTTTTTTAATCCGTAATACATTCTTTTTAAGTTGACTTAATTTGCCTTTCTTTTATGTCAGACTGACGGTTGCAAGTTATTCTGAGAATTATTCAATTCACATATGATGGTTGTAAACCTTTTTTTATAAATCAGCCGGAAGAATGTACAATAAGAACACAAAAGGGAATGTTTGATAAATATCTAAGAGCTTACACAGAATACATATTAACAACCATGTTATCTAATTGTATTTGAAAAGGGAAAAAGTACTGACAGTGATTTATTACTACATCTAATAATAGTGAATGCTACACTTACGTTGATGAATGCTCGGAGTTTTGGTAATATATGTAAATTTGTAAATAATTGAGAAAAGCAATAAAAGTGTACCTTGAATTACATTCTACGAGCATGCGCTTAATTTGAGATAATACTAGTAATTTACGTCATCATTAAATGATATTGAAATGTTACGTCAATGTTCGAGTTTAAACCATTCATTTATCACAGACATTTATATTTCAAATGAGTATAATTGAATGACACTGAACAGAGTAACATTTTTCTACGTCAAAATTGTGTTTAAGTTTCGGTATATATATTGCATAGGGGTCATTATTTGCACTAATATGTTGATCTGAAAGAACGTCAAAATGGCAATGTAAATGTTGCAGACTCTTTTTAATTGATCTTGTTTATAGAAAATTAATGATTATTTCATAGTAAAAAAACAAAAGAAAAACACTGATTAACACACCAATAGATAGTACCTTTCAATGTTAACGGAACAAACGTTTATTATCTAAACTACTATCCAAATAAGCTAACTGAAAAATGAGAAAAAAATCTTTGAATGAAAGAAAACTGACAGTGATTTATTTTACCTTCATTTGTAATGATAGCTAGTGATCATTGTAGAAAAGAAAAAAAAATCACTGTTTTTGAAATAAGTAATGGCAAAATATGTATTTCGCATTCAGTGGTGATATGTTAATGACATCATAAACAAAAAGGAAGTTAATGTTGTAAATAGTTTGAAAAATAAAAAGGAAAAAATATTTGTATTGAACTATTATATTAATTATCTTTTCCAAAAATGTCTTATACATATGCACATGACAGCAGAATATGAGCTAAGAAAACGCGTCAAAGGAAGGACTTAAATCAGGTAATTTGCCTAACCCGCTTTCTTATTTATGATAATAAATTGTGAATTATAAAGAAAAGATTAATATATTCTTTCAATTTAGATTAAGATTTTTTATTCAAGCAAATTCCAGAACATCCACGACAACAACATATCTAACAATAAGCATCATGTTAACATAAAATGCATGCATGCATAAAGATATAAAGAAATCAGAAGTTTTGTACATAAAAGATGTTTAAACATTGTTATCTTCCATAATTCATCCGAAGTAAATATTAACATACAAATGTAATTTCCCTGTAAAAAATACAATGTACCGCAGTAGAATCTAAATCAAAAGCATATGATTATTTCTTACATGTACTAGCAAATTGTAGTAAAATGTATGATTGTCGTGTCTAAGCATAACACTTATTGACTGTACTCACGCTTATGTTTCATGCATGAATGTGAACATAGCTTTTCACTTAGTTTGTAATCATGTTTCTTACTTTTTCTCTTTACTTTTAAATGGTTTATTTTTAGTGCTTTTAATCTTCAATATATGTCGATAATTGCTTTGATTTAGGTAGCATTGCTAACATTTTTGACGACACAATCGTTCATATCGTTTGAGTCTCAAAACAACATATCTTAAACGTGTTTACTGCATTTTGCCATTGGTTTAAATGACTGAAAGTCTTTAAAGATAAATTAATAACAACAAAAGAAATTGCAGGATAATGTTAACTTAGGATGACAAAAACAAAATGCCAATGTGACATTTATTTATAGCTCACTTGACATCAACTTACAAAAAAACTTTATTGATCAAGAATTATTATTTATTAAAAGAAAACTTTATATGATATCAAACAGTTGATTTCTTGATAGTTTCATTGAACTATTGTGGCATATTAATATCGCTCACATGACGTCAAATTGAATTGTTGTAATCATTTTGTTTTACAAATAAAATATTTTTTGGCAGTGAATTATTATTGTTGGAATGTTATATCAAATCAATTGATTAACTGACAGTTTCTTTGACATAACATTTGTAATACGATAGTAAATTACAGAATAGGTACAAAATGAAATGCTTTATCGTTTTTACATATGTCGTATTTCTTACTTGGAAACAGATATTTTGAAACGAATATTTGATATAAACATCAGCGAGTGTTTCATTTAAACGAATTTGCAAATATATGAGATAATTCTGTTTCATATATGGTAAATGATATTACATGGAAAGTTTTAAAACTTTAAACCAATAGAGTTAAATTTTATCAGATCCTTTTTACCTTATATTGCTTTACTATTAAACCTACATAATACTGATATGAGTAAGTGTTTTATGATAATAAAGAAAGACATAACCAAGTTATTAAAAAGCTAACACGGACATAGACTGTAACTTGCATTCAACACCGTCCATGAACAGGCATAATCAAACCGAATCTGAAACATTTTCAATATATTGCCTTGTTGTGCTTTCTTTAGGGATTCTGTTGTTCTCTTTTTGCTTATGGGCATATTTAAAATATCAACAATTTCGAAATAGTTATAACTTTATTCTTGATTTTTATTTACTTCTCATTGCAAGGTTCTATAAATGAATGAGCAAGCATTATAATCGAGGGTAACCAAACACTATCGAATTTTAGTTTTTCAATTTTATGAAATATCAGAAGCAAGAGTCATAGTTGCATTCAATGAACGGGAACTAGTTTTGACTTTGAGCAGTGCTAATAACATTATATCATTCCTTATATTTGAAAATACTATTTTGATATTGCTTTTTTATACTAATGGTATCGTAGTATGTACGTAAAATAAGCCGTGGGGAACCGTCGATATACTGATGAAAATGCTGCATCGATTTTATCTTGCAAAGATAAAATGCAAAGAACTTCATTGTGGTCCAAAAGCGCAAAAACAACACAAAATCATGGTTAAAAGCTCCCTTTAATACTGACTAATTTTGATACTGTTTCACAAAGACTTAACAATGTCTGAAATGTGCAAAAATTTGTTAGTCAGTTAATTTCTTTACTGTCTGATAATCTCCACAACCTTATGCATCAGTCGTTTATATCTGGTATTTAAGAAAAAGAAGATAACATGGGAAGGTGACAGGCTGTACAAGAAAGTTTCGTTTGATTGATATAGTCATATGTTTTATCTTGGAGATAAGATTTTTACAACAATATTCATTTATGTTCCAGTCGTTTAGCAAAAGGGTAGAGTTTGTCTTCTTACTCCTTTATTTAGATTGTAAACGATAAAGGAAATTGAATTGTCTTCCACAATCTGTCTAATGTTTCCATACCGCCAGTGGTAAATTTGTTTATCAGACGCTCTGCATTACAACAAAGGCTATCTTTCTTGGTGGAAAATGCTATTGTTTCATCAGTTATTTTGTAATGTATCTAATATTGACATGATAATATTACTTTACTTGTTTTGTTCACAGAGTAAGCCTACACATCTTTCAAATACGTTTACGAAAGAAATTATATGCTCATTAACTTAGTTTGACAGTAGTAAACCAACTTGTCAATATTTACATAATTTACTGAACAAATCATCTTTGCTTATACGTTTCATAAAATGCGCATTATACAATCAGAAAACTGATAGGGTGCCTGTCTCATTATTATACATTTTAATACTTAGTTTTCTATTTATATATTTTTATTTGAATGCTTTTGAAGATTAGAATAAAGTATTTAAATGTTCATTTTCTTCCGTCTTTTAATATTCTGTGTTTCCTTACCTGCTTTTTCAACGCGTCTAATGTATCAATCGGTTTGAAACTTTCTTTGATTATGATGGTCAATTAATAGTAGCCATATGTTGATATTTTAGCAAATGACATGGTCATAAATATGCTAAGAGCTTATCTCTTGGCCATTGACGTCAATAGGAAATCACGACGTGCAACTTGAACACAAACATCAAAGATTTTTAATATATACATTTGTGACTTAGAAGTTCATTTTTATGTTATGTGTAAGTGATATATTTCTTTGAGTTCGATTTAACAATCGTAGTTACTATTTGGTTTTGACAAACAAAGAATATAACTCAATGTATAAGGCTTTTTATCAAAAAAATAGCTTCATGACACTTTTAATTGAAAATACAATATCATACTTTTATAAAATGCGAGTTTCTTCCTGATTGAACCGAGTAGCAACAGTATTCCAGTGTCTGTTTTCAATAAGACTGGCGCTTTGTCCTGCATATTTAACTGTTTAATGTTCATATCTAAGAGATAGGAGTGTCATGATAATAACACTATGACGAAAATAAATACAAATTAAATAACAGTTTGTAAGAGATGGGTAATCATAATAAACTTCGTTAATTGTTTTAATCAGAATACAATTTAGAAAGTATATTAAGCTTATTTATTGTCGTTATTATCTATAAAGATTAATTGATGCTGATAAGCTACTCATGCGAAACTCCAATATATTGCCCTTCTTCTTTGATATCATGATGATGAACTATTATAACTAATTTTAGAATTAACATGTTACTTGTTAATGTTTAGTTTTCCAGTAATTTTCATGCATTTTTTAAACTTGATTCGGTTTACTGCCCTATTCTGCACCGTATATGTAATGGAAATAGGTGCATATCTGGCAGTAACACGAAAACAGTTCAACATTCATTTTCATGTTCTAGCGTTATATTGTATAATTTTGTTAATCTGCTTGTTTCCGTTTTTTCATATGGGCTTTGGAGAAAATACATTTATTTGCTATGTTAAAGTTATATATAATATATTTTTAAATTTTCATCTATTTTCTGCTTGTTAATAAAGCATATATGAATGTATACATGAATCTGTAAGTATCTATTTGATCTTCGTTTCTGTTTGACTAAGGTAAAAAGGTTTAGCCAATGAGTGGCGTAAAATATAAATTATTTTTCAATCATAATCAATTCCGATTCGTTACCTCAATACAAACATAGAACTATTTTTTATAAAAAGAAGGAAGTAATTCATCTTCATTTAGTGCCAAAGTTTTGTTAGTCATATCCAAAAAGTATCCTGCTTTTAATAAAGGCCAGTGCAAATGTTTAAAAAGAAAAACTGCCATCTTATTATAGACATGAGTTATGCATTTCCTCTAATAATTTTACTAGCTTTAAAGATTATCATTTTTGTTTCATGTTTTATGTGTTTTTAAAATATTGGTTAGACAATACTAGAATGACTTGACATTTGCTCTTTATTTAATCAATGTTACATGACTTCCAGCTGTATGTTTTTCTGTATTGTTAGGAAATCCTGTTTTAAATCTTATCTTATTGGCAAAATAAGATTGAATATTTGACATTTGCATTAAGATGGCTTCATGCAATGTATTACTTAATGCAGATTAGTTTGGTATATAGCAAATTTACTTGCAAACGAAAATGTGTTTTAAAACGCTTTTTTTGCAGAGGTTCTGAAAGAGAAAGGAAATTGAAATTTTCTTTAATTTCTGTGGGTATGCTTAAAGGCAGTCTGAGGAAGACAGATATATCTGATATTCAGCGAAAGAAGTGATAAAAAATATCTTAAAATGTATCACCATTTGTAAGAAATTAAGATAACTAAACTTGAGGTAAATTTGGGATTGAAATAGTTTATGTTCAATAGCAATAAAGCAGTAATACTTATATGCAAAAAAGTAAAATAAAATGTATTTATTAAAAATAAGTGGTCTTCGTCAAACAATACGAGAGATAACATTTTTGGTTATTTAACTTGCGCATTTTTGTTTCGGCTACAATCTGCTGAATCATTTTGTGCTTTATTATTATAAATTTCAATTTCACTCCATTTCCAGTTCAAATACTTCATCTTTCTGTCACTAATGTATTGTTAATATGGTTCTTTTCTGTTTTGTTTTTCATTTGCAATTTTCATTACATTTGTAATTTAATGTCTGTGAACATTATGATTAGATATGTGTATCCACCTTTTCATGTTTTCGTGTTTCTCTACCTGTACGATTCAATCCCTAAATGTATCAGCATGAAATTTCTTTTGATGAGAATTTGTCAAGTGTAGAGTGAAAACTTTTGTAACAGACATACCCTACATTCTTAATCTGAAGTAACATTGGAACTTTTTCCCAAAAGATACTTTAAATCATTAAGAAAAAAGGCACGCAATGAAACACAGACATAACAAAAAGTAAATGAATTGAATATATGTGGCCTCGAAAAATGTACACTACATAAAATCCTCTTGTTATTTAATCATTCATTAAGTTTTCAAAAATAAATTGTTGCATCTGCATGATGAATGGTATAATCTTTAACGATTTGTTAAAGCTAAAACGTTTAAACAGGATGTTTTAAGTTCAATTGTATATGAAGCTATAAGCTTATAAATACAATATCAAAGCTGTTCTTTGAACCAACCAGTACTGAGCAATGCGAGTAAAGTTTCTTTCTCAAGGAAACAACGGTTTCACCTGATGGGGTTTGAACCTAACCGGTTAAAGCTCCTTAGAATACTAGTCCGACACGTTAACAGCTCGCCTATAACTTTTGAAAAATATAATGTAAATTCATGACAGCAAAATAAAAAATATGTTTTTTTAAAATTACCATAATTAGAAAATAAAACATACCCCTTGGGGTTGGGAAGTAAGAAAAGCTTTTAAATTAACATTTTTTGTTTAGGGGAATAACTTTTCATTTGTAACATTTTTTGCAATATAAACTAATCTTTAAATTATTGCTATGAAATCGAATTATGTAGGCTTTTAAGGATCACTTTGTTTCTAGATTTTTTTGTCCATATTGAGAAACGATTATTATTATTGTTGTGAATAATATTAACAGGATATTCAGACTAAATAACATCATTCAACTTATAACCTATATAATGTACTGAGTACTACATGTTGAAAGATATTTGATAGAAACAAGTCAAGTTCAGTTTTAAATTGCTCGCTTTTGTCTTTTTCTTCATGAATTCCAAGCATTTTCACCTTGGCAAAACAAATTTACCAGTAGTAATTAGCCTAGATTTGTTTGAGAAAAGTTTCTTCCAAATGTCAACAACGGCTAAAAATAGCATTGATGTTAAAACAAAACACTTGTGAAAATAAATGTTTTCTTTTTATATTTATTTTTTTATTATTTACGTCTAAATGAAATAATAATGGTAATACATATATGAATGTCTTCCGTTTTCACTGGTATGCATAGATATATTACACCATTATTCTGTTATAAATGTTTTGTTATTTTAAGTGACCTAAAATATAGATTTATTTTTATATCGTAGTAAATATCTGACAATAAAAATGTGCAGTCCATCAATTTGAAAAGTTTGCACCCTTCTTTCTGACAATCAATATGGTGTATCTCAGAAATAAATCATAGAAATATTATTTTAGATTAGTCTAGACTGTGTGCCATAATGGAGTTATTATACTTTCTGTGATATTTAGCTCGAATCCTTTCAAAATTGCGCAAAGCTATACGTGGAGTTATTATCTTGTTTTTCGTTTTCATTTCGATTTGTAAGACAAAATTATCTTTAACGATTAGAAGAAACTATTTTAAACAAGAACACCTATGACTTGCAAAGGAGTATACATAAAAGTTGTAAACACATTGCAATAAGTGTTGGAAATTGTAACAAGGCCGTTGACAAATTTGGCTTTGTAAATTATATTCATTATATCATTGTAGTAATAAGTATGCGCATGTATGACGTTCGTATGCCAACGAATGATAGCATACAACCTGAGTGGGTATGTTGGATTTTTGGGGAGGCTATGCCTCCCCAATGTTAATACCATCCGTCAAATCTTACTGCCGCGGTAATCAGGTCAAAAAATAGTACCTTGATTTTTTTCTAAGCTGACTGATCACTCATCACAGACATTTACAATATGAAAATATTTTCATTCTTTTATTTCATATCTGCAATTCGTAAAGATAATAATTCTCTGAAAAATTCTTGATTTTTGTTTGTTATTTTTTCAAAATCACTACTCCGTGACGTCATACTGCCGCGGTAATCAGGTTTAGGCATACGCACGTTGGTAATAAATAGTTCTGGTATGAAAACCCTTCTATATAATAACTTTATCAATATTTTTTAAAAAACAAAAAGCATAAATGAAAATGTATAGGTAAATGATTTAATTAGGTGGCAAATATTCTTTATTATTTTTGATAACAATTTTCCAATTACTACGCAGCGACCAACTGTTTATGACGGGCCATTAACTAGAACGTTGTAACACCGTAGTCTCAATATCATGCATGTTCTTTTGTTGTTATAAACCATTAAAAGTCCTTAATATTTTTTAAAGACAAATAATGGTAAACTGTCGCTTACATCAGAGACATGGATCATGCTTGCGTGATAACTAAGGAAAACTAACTGATTAGTACACCTTAGGAGGCTGTACGCGGAAAACGCTCATAAACCTCTATATCATATAGCTGTTAGATCTAGTAAATATACTAAAAATTCAATAATGGTGATGAACATATAGTTTGAAAACATTATATTCTTAAATCATGTATCGCCGAAAAAAAAAAACTATTTGATTACAAGATCCGTAAGGACCCTCCGACAAAATTTCACCACAAGATTACATTTAATATTAGCAAAAAAAAAGCAATACTTATATTTTCATCTTACATAATTCATTAATCAAACTTAACATAAAAGTATATTTTAAAAATATGTCTGGCAACTGACAGATCCCTACTCTGATCTTTTATTTGTAAAGGAATAAATTTAAACATGTGCTATTTTGTTTAGGAATATTTTGTAGTGAAAGTCTTAATATATCCACTAATCTCATAATTAGAATTAGACAGGTCAGGGATTTATACAACCAGTAGTTTAGTTATCTACGCTCATTTTAATCACAATACAAACATTCAAATATTTGGGGTAAAAAACATGACCAAAGTACCTAGTAGTCGTTTACCCGGTGGTGATCCCATTAAACTGATTATAGATTCGAATAGAAAACACAAATAGAAACATGTGTTTCGGTACAACAAAAATCGGAAGTAAAGTGAACAGTTAAATGACAGAAATATGTGGTCAAATATGTTTTAACAAGGAAATAATTATTTCAGAGAAAGACGCAAAGATCAGTCTTCAATCAAATGAATGACCCCGTATTGTGTAATTAGAAAGTTTATTCAATTCTAGGGCAACGAATCATAATTTGATAGTCCATGTGTAATAAAATTTTCAATACAGATTATGAGATACATAAAAATATTAAAGAATAAGAAGCTTTAAAAAACAAGACAAAAAAATCCGCATATATATACGAATGACTTACAGTCGAGCATCGGAAATTCATCAACATATCTTACGAAATTTTAATATGAAAACGATATTTGCGCGCGCTGAAGTGATTAATGTTTATTTGAATAAATCAAATTAAAAGAACTCTAAAAATAATTGGCGGCACAAGACGAATTTCGTTTTCATTTTACAACACTTGAAAAATTACTACAGAAAATATGTTGTTTTTTTTTTTGTTTTGTTTTCAACAAGAGTGTGTGTTTTAAGTTCATTTATTCTCGCACCGGAATAACCATATGTCCGAGATTATACATTCAGGGACGTCTTTTTCAAGCAGAATCTTCCTGGTAGCCCATTCTTCGTTTCGTTAGTGGTAAAGAGACGACAGTACTGTCAAGGCATCAACTTCCTGACTGACGACAACAAAAAACGGCATTCATTAGCGCCAAACCTCCAGAGTAAGTTACGACAGGTCAACCAATCACCTCTGGTACTTGAGATAACTTGACCTTGACCTGCCGTGTGCCTTCTCCGCGACGTGCATACCTCTGGAGGGATTTGGAGAAGTTTCAACAAAAACCTCCAAAACACGCTATTTATAACACCATTCATAGCACTGACGCTTCGGTGTTCTCATCTATTTGCCGGGAAATGGTCGACAAGGAAAACCCTACGTAATAACCGCACACCCTGTTAACAACAGATTTTCCGCAGTATATATTTCAAGCTAGTGAGGTTTAAAATCTATCGATTAACTACCATAAGTTGGTTGAGTGTTGGCGGTAAAAAAAAGATATATAACTTCCTGATCAATTTTCACTTAGGTTGATTCAATTTTGAATAAGCTATGCAGATATGTATTTTTTTCAAGAAATATTTAGCTTTAATATTATCCGAAGCCGTCAAAGTCAGCTGGGAATAATTTTCTGAAACGTGATTTTATTCGAGATTTGCTTCGGGAGAAGACAACTTTCTGTCCGTAGAGCATGAATATTAATACTCATCACAAGACAGTGTCTTATTGATCTCAATTATGGTAAATGTAAATATGTATAATTTTTATGTTCAATTAAAATGTTGCTTAACTTGCAGTTGTTATTATCATTCAATGATATTAAAATGACATAAAGTATTTATGATGAACAGTCCTAGAATATTTTGATAAGGAACCGTCAGTTGTAAAATGGTATTATGATCTTATAATGAACAGTCGTCATACCTGCTGGTATGTCATTTTAAAAATGGTTTTTAGGTTTTTCAAAATTTGCATGATTAACAATCCGAATGTAGACCTCAATGAAATGTTCTGGAATATAAACAAAATGAATAGTCAACCATATTAACCATATATATGAATGGCTGAACGATAAATGGCGCAATGTGCATATCTTCTTATTTAACAGCACATTTTAAGCAAAAAGAAAAGAAACTATAAGTCTGAAACATTCTGTCATAGCCTCCCCATCAGTACATTCAGTGCTTTGATTTAAATTTGCAAGCGCCTTTGTATTTCATGTAACACGTTATATGACTATATAGTTTGTTGCTAACAGGTGCACATGGCTTTCTATCTGGAGTGTCATTGCAAAATGGAAACTGGTTTCTAAAATCTATTGAAATAATAAGGTATCAATATTTGTCCTATTTGTCTACTGTCTCATTTGTTACTACGGTAAAATGAGTTTGAAAGTGACAAAGTATTATATTATATCTTAATGAAATCCTCTTAAATAACTTTTAAAATTATTGTCCATGTATCTGTCAGTGTAATTTTCTTCTCTTAAAGCATCAGATTATTTTAGAGCTTTCTATTCCATAATTGTAATAGTTTTAGTGACATTGTACTAATAAATTTAAACAAAATTGAGAATATATATTAAAAGGGCAAGATAAAGTTTACATAATGTAAAGTGTTATTTACACAGATGATTATTTTATAAATGTACATTAACCAATAAATTGCAATAATGAAAATACATGTACATCCTTAGCAATATCGAACGAAATTATCATGTTGAGAAAAAAGGAACTTATAAGGTATCATATGCTGGGCATCTATGTTCAAAATAGCGTTAGATATAAAAGGAATATTTAGCCAAGAAATTACAAAAAACAAACGAACAAAAATGTTTAACTCAAGCTTCACAGCTTGCAAATTCAAGAAACTTAAATATTGAGGTTCCCAACACGATCTGCAAATATTTTCAAAATATTATAACGAAGATTAAGTGTATATAACAGGAACATCAAACAAGTTATATAGAAACTACATGAATCATTCTGAAATCCACAGTATAAATGGTGTATGTCCTTAAACGCACATTGGATGTCCCCGTAATGTAATGTTTAAAGTAATCCCTAACGTTCGTAAAAGTACTGTAAATATGTGAGTAATAATTTTTCAGTTTCAATATAACTTGATACATCAATCTAATTTTATCTAAAAATATTCCCATTCAGAATGCTTAAGTGCTTTTGGTCTATAAATCAGTTTACAAAATCTATTATCACATTAGAACTTATATCAGCGTAAACGGTATTGTGGACTAACGAAAAAGAGAAATGGTTATAAAAATGAAGCTGTTGAATGCATACACCATAATTCATACTTTGCAACTGTTTTCTTTTTATCAAAAACATCTTTCTCATAATATATTTAAGAATACATAAATCTAATGGGATGTCGTTCACTAAACTATTTGAAGCATTTACCTGACAAAAGAACCAGGACATAACTTAAATTCGTGTACTCTTTCATAATAAAAAATATTTTAAATTTTAAATTTTCAGTACTTTATGGGAAATTAATGCAGTAATTTTAGTAAAAGTTTAATTGAAAATAACAATAACAAATTTGTTTAACAGAGTAATACAAGTTCATTTCTTACAATAACCATATATCACCTTTTTTCTTCACCTCATACGTTTCTACAAAAACAGTTTCTGTTCAGGGAGTGATATATGTTAACTATACTACGAAATCATGGAAATCTTATAATAAAAATTTGCATAAATCTATATATGAAATACTTAATTGCAATTACAGTCTCTTCTGAATAAACAATAAACAAACACAACTCCAAAAACGTTGTACAATAGAGGTAAACATTTCTGCCCACAAACAATTCAATTATGTTTCATATGACTTGAAGAGATGGAAAAAGTTCAATTACATGCTAAATATGTCTATCAGTTTTGAGCATCATTTAAGCTATAACTTAGGCATTTTAATATTCCTGTAACTTAAGTATTTCTGTGTATGCTACATTACCAGCAAAATCCAAGGTATTTTAGATTTGATTGTAAATAATCAACAACATTGAATCCTTCTGACTCGTCTTTCAATAAGTTTACAAGCAGTCTATGTAGACACGTTAAAATCCTGCTCTATATATTCCAAGATTTGTTAAAAATCTTAGAAGGATGCGATTACCCTTGTACTATCAAATGTTCAAAGCTTTACTCGTAATTTGCTAAATATAGTGCTAATTTGTTGTTAATTATAATAGATTGTGCATTTTTGTTTTATATCTGTCATACTTCTCATAAAGCATCTACTCAAACATAATTCAACGTTTAACTCATATTTGAATGTAAAATCATTGAGTTGAAGTGGCATTATGCTCATATTTTTATTGTCAAGTTGAGCTGTTTTGACAATATATTACAAAAGATTTTCTGTTTTAACGGTGATTGACCAACGGTTGATACCGAAACTTGTTCAGGATAAAATATAAATCTGTATAAAATATAAAAAGAACTGCCTCACTCTTTTATAAAAGTGAACATAACAGGTAAAGTCTGCTAGATATTTATAAAACTTTCATTGGACCCCGCGAGTTATTTATCGCCAATAAATTAAACCATAAAATTGGAAGGAATGATCGCAAAAAAATAAAACTTATTTTGACTTTCACCTGTTCACTCACTACATACCCTTGGATGGACATAATGTCACTTTAATATCGTTTCAAAGATACATTTATTTTTAAATATAAAATTTACCTTTCAAATGTTTTGAAAACCTTAAGCAATTCAATTATTTAATTTAATCTAAAACTTCTTCTGTATTAAAATTAGTTCTTATATTAATTACTGTACAAAATGTAAAATACACTGCTATGTTATGTTAATAAAATATTTTGATGATCACGTGACCGATATTTTTGATTACTTTATTGCCACATAAAATAATTTTGCAAGCCTATCTGGAAAACGTAGAGAGCTACAATAAAAACTTATATACCATTTGAATTTGCAAATATTTGCCGAGAACATGGTGCTTGTTTATAAATAAATATTGAAAAATATAACAAAAATTAGCAAATAACCTTTAGCAGTGACTTATTGTCACTGTAAACACATGTGACGTGGTCACTTACCCTGGCAGTTGCAATTAATGTTTTTTGAAGCTAAGAAGCAAACAAGTTAAATGACAAGTATGCATTGCCGATTGAATATTTTTTCAGTCCTATCTGGAACTTCTACAGTTATTCTTATCTCTCTTCTTAATTATTTTCATACCTGCATTCAGCTTACTGTTTTCACTTACCTTTTCACTAGCAGAGTCAGTGTGTGATTACCTTTACTCTCTCAGAATGCATGATACTGTATCAAATAAAGCTGATTTATCACACTAACGTGATATTTATAGCAACTACAGGAGTGAGAAGATCAAGGCAGTTTGTAAAACATGTTGTTGGAACATAAAAACGAATGAATGGATCATAAAATGTTCTTTAGTAACAGGAATAACATCCGTGACTGTGAACAATAAATGCGTTACAAGAAAAAAACACATTATAATGCTTCATTACAAACGATATGAACAATTCTATCGCTTGAGTTCAAAACTTATAACAGTTGCAATTGCATGCCAAATTGAATGATTCATTATGATTTTAAAATATTTGACTTTGGTCTCTATGTAGCACAAAATGTTATTGACCGCATTAGATTTATGGTAAGTGCAAATGTTTAGAGTTGTGAAGGAAGAGTCTTTTTCATTTTTAAGGTTTTCGTTATCATATGTTTTTTAAATCTGGAACAATTGTGTAGGGTTCTTATAGAAAATCGTAAAATTATTATGAGATTATATCGGGAGTATCCTTATAGAGACAACTTTGTAAAACTTAGTGTGTACAATTTATACAATGACAGATCATTAGCATCTGATCATCGTACAAGAATAAGCATTTCTGTTTATAGCTGCTATTAATTGTATCTACGGCCAAGAAATTTCACACCACAGCTCTTTCCCACAGAAAATACCGACATTTAACTGACTTCTAATCCATTAATAATGAAATATATGTAAATAATATTTCTTTTAGAAGAAATGTTCAGACGACAACACGATTTATTATTATAAATATCTCCACTATATCCTAATAATTATTAGTTTTATTCACAAGTAACGTGTTCTATTTGGGACCTATATATCCGTGTAAGAATGATAAATGTCAGAGTTATGACAGATACTTCCAGAAAATGGTAACAAAAATCTATCTATTCAATCTCTTAGTCTATATTTACCTGAACTGTGGAATAAGTAGTTTTCGTCAAATAATTTTAACGTCTGTTCAGTTCTGCTAAAATAGAGAGAAATAGAAAAGTTCAAGACGAAAAAAAAAAGAAAGTGCTGCAGTCTTGGTTTGATAGAGCATGTTCATTGACGGTGCTGGAGAGTGCAGACTCGAGCACCTGCCTTAGTAGAACTCTAAAAAATTACAAATCGTTCGCTACGGTTTTTAAGTTGTAGTGTACTCTTGTAATTTCCAGACATGGTCACCATTGGCGATACCTCTGAACCATGAATTGCTTTAAGGATGAACAATTTATGATACATGACAAAGATCTAGCATAGTATTAATAATTATGTTATTAGAATATAATAAAACACATGTTTGTCTTTTCTTGAGAGGAAACATGTTGTCATTTCTGAGACTTAATGTACCTTTATTGTAATTGTGTAATTGTGACTAAAATATACCTTACCTTAGGAAAGTGATTTATTCCAGACATCAGTGTTAAGAATTATTATTGTCAGATTAACGATAGACCGACTGAGGTGTAGGTAAGCTATTGATATGGCAATAGATACTTATCTATAAACTCATTTACTATGCTTATTTTTATAATGTACATGCTCTCCGTCTCCTTGAAAAAAATTGATTGTTCTATCAAATTGAAAATGTTTTATATATTAAGAAAGAAATAAGTTCCAGTAAATGTTTAAATGTAATTGTAACTTGTCATGCGGAAATATTCTTTTCCTCATCTGAAAAAAAAACATAATTCTAGTTTAAATGAATAGTTAGTACATTAACTTATATACGTATTTTTTCGGATAATCACAGTTTAATAGGATCAAATTGCTGGCTATATTTTGGTATACACATTAAAGAAAAGATTTATTGAACTAAAATTTTATTGCATCTCCTTAATAGTTGGTACATTTTTTCTATTTTAAAGATTATTCAAATATCAGTAAAAGAACAGAACACAAAGAAAAGAGTCACCATAAGGTAATAACTAGTTTATCCCACTCTTCAATACGTCTCATAATCTCTTAAAAAGACAACAAACTGTTACCAATGAAAGCAAATTCTCATTAGGATCAATCAGAATGAAGTAAAATGGATATTATTGTTACATATGTTAACATACTCATTTGAATTTTGCTTAGAATGTGAACGTTGTTTGGATTAAAAATCAAAATGTTAGCAACATTAAAAGCTCATTTGAACTTGTTTTACAGACTTTCAACTGTTCAACCCAATTAACTAAGCTTTTTTGTTTAACATTGGCACTGTGTATATCTTCATTTGTTCATCTCCTATGTAAACCCCTTCACATTTGTGTCACTGTTAGTGAAAATGTACGTGTTATTTCAATAAAATAAATATGAGGCAAATGTACATGTTCAGACATTTAACTTAGCCTTAGTCAACTACTCCCTATAGTAATTTTGTATAACTTGTCAAACTTTGAATACTTTTAATTTCACGTTAACAATGTTAACAATTTTTTTTTAAAAGATATTTAACAAATCATGCTGTTTTTTGCATGAAACATTCTCGGTATTACTATTTGAATATCTATTATTACATACATTTTCGCTTCTGACCTTAAATGTATCAAAAAATAATTTTACTCATTCTATGGTGTGTTGCTTAAAATGTAGATTCTATAATCTTTTATTATTAAATTCACGTCGTGTGTTATGTACGCTTCGGCTTGAAGGTACTGACATATTAGATATTATTTTACATAGTGCCAATTTGATCGTAGTTAAAACTCTCCCTGTGGTAATTCAGACAATCTAATTTAGATTGTATTATGATAACGTCACTTGTCTGTAAGGCAGTGCTTTGTGCACAATAAAAGTAACATTAACGGGATCATGTATGGCTATTGTATAACCTTTTGTCAGTCAATAAGTATTAATAAACTATAAATTTATGAATTAACTTCTTAATCTTTGACATTTGATTTTCGGATAAACAGACAAAAAGTATACTATAGCTATACGAACATATTGGGAAAAGGAAAACCGTACAACAGAAGTTATTCATACTTTGGATAATCTTAAAATATAATAAAAGAAAAATTGTAAACAATAATATTATGAGCTCAATGGGCAGTTTTCGATTTTTGATCTTTTTATTTTTTCCTTTTTTATTTTTCCATATCAAATTGTGTTAGATACCCTTGTTGCTCTTTTCTCTGATTTACGTTTCAAGAGACATTCACTAGATATTTGCGTTTCATTGAAAAAGTGTAACACTATTACATCTAAGGGATAACATTGTCTGAACATTATTCATCTAAGTTCAAGTCTTCTTGCAAGTGTCGTGTGTTTTCTGACTACCTTTATTAAAATTGTAAACGAGGAAGAAAATTTGAATTGTCTTTTAAAATTATCTTATTGTTTCTATTCAGTCATAATAAGTAAATACTGCAAGACTCTCTGCAATGAATATGCTTATGCTTATTTTACAGTTTTTATTATTCTGTCACTTTACTTTGTTCTAGAAATAAGAATAATCTGCAAAATATTCACGTGATCATCTATAATCCCGACTCATTAAGATAAGTCACACTTAGTAACTTACTCTTATACTCCTTTTTTGAATTATCATTTTCACTTTATTTACTGAACAAGCCATCTTTTCATAAAAGTATTCATGATTCGGTTAGAAGCGCATTAGGCTTGCGTGTCAATGTTATATCAACATTCTTTACTTATGATAGAGAAGTGTATTTGCGCATTCATATTTCATCTATAATCCACTGAGTCCTTTTCCGATATCTTACAAAGTGCATATTTACCCTATCTCAATCACTCCAACTATTATAAACGACATTTTCTGCCACTCATGTACTGACGATGAGATTCTTTTCTGTTTTGTTTTTCATTTGCAATTTTCAATACCTTTGTAATTTCATGTCTGCGAACATTATGATTAGATATGTTTATTGTCAATTCTTTCCGTCTTTTGATATTTCTTGTTTCCCTACCTGCTCATTTAAATCCTGAAATGCATTACCCTGAAACTTGCTTCAAAATCGTCACGCTCAGTGTAATGTTTTTGTAACTGACATACCCTATTTGTTCTGGAGTAACATTGGGACCGTTTTCCAAAGATTAAGAATAATGGCACTCAATGGAACACAAACATAAAAAAGTAATTTTAAAAAACATACATATATGTGACCTCAAAGATTGTACGTTTAATTTACATAAATGAATTAAAATTCTGAAATATCATATATTAAGTTTTCAAGATTTAACGTTTACATCTGCATTGTAAAATGATATAATCTTAAAAGTATTTTAAAAGCTAAAAATATTATACAGAATATTATATTCGTTGAACCAACCATTACTGAGCAATTCGTGTAAAATGTCTTGCTCAATGAAACAAGGATTTCACCTGACGGATTTGAACCCAACCTTCAGATCCTTATGTCACTAGTCCGACGCGTTTACAACTCGACCATGCTGCCATATTATAACAGTCAATCGTTTGAAATGTATCGGTAATTCAGAACAACTTGACAGCATACTATCACTTTAACATTCATCATTAATAAGGGTTTAGTTTGGTATTTTAGATGGCTTTGAAATGAAACATTGTGTATATTATGATTTGTATTAATTATCATTGTGTTGTACTGCAGTAACTTGTCGGATTTGTAACATCTTTTTTGCAATACAAGTTAATCTAATAAAATATAATTATTGCTATGAAATTGAATTCGGTAGGCTTGTCCACTAGTTTTGAGACACTTTTATTATTTCTGTGAATATTTACAAGATACTCAGCGTATCTCTTTAATATCATTTCATCCATAACCTCAACACGAAGCACTTCATGTTGAACAATGTTTGATAGAAACACGTTCAGGTTTATATTGTTCGTTCTTGTCTTTTACTCCAAGAATTCTAAGCATTTTTACCTTGGCAAAACAAATTTACCAGTAATTATTAGCCTAGATTTTTTTTTTGAGAAAAGTTTATTCCACATGTAAACAAGTGCTTAAAATAGCATTGATGTTAACACAAAACACTGGTGAAAAAAATGTAGGTTTTTTATTCTTTTTATTTTAATATAACTGACGTTTAAATGAAATAATAATGGTAAAACATACATGAATGTCTTCCGTGTTGAGTGGTATAAATAAATATATAAGAACATTATTGTGATATAAAATATTTAGTTAATTTTGGCGACCTCAAATATAGAATTATTTTAGTGTCGTAATAAATATTCGACAATAAACAAAATATGCAGACCATCAATTGGCAAAGGTTATACCCTTCTTTCTGACAATCAGTATGATTTATCTCAGAAATAAATAAAAGAAGATTGTTTTGGATTAGTCTAGGCATTGTGCCAAAAGTTAAAATTATTATCTTTTCTGTTATTTTCAGTTCAAACGCTTCAAAATGCAAATTGCGTAAAGCTATTCGTGTTGTTTGCTTATTGTATTTTCTTAATTTTGATTTGCAGATCACAATTATCTATAACGATTATCAAAAATAAACTATTTTGAAACAATAGCACTTATGACATTCAAAGGATTAAACATTAAACATAGGAGTTGAAAAAACACATTAAAATAATTGTTGTTTTTATTTTAACCGGGCCATTTTGACAAATTTGACTTTGTTAATTGTATTCATTATATCATTGTACTCAGTATGATAAGTAGGCGCATGTGTTATTTTGATAGGATACAGTCTTAAATTTGCAAGCATCTTTGCATTTTATGCAACACGTTATATGACTATTGATATAGTTTGTTGCTAACAGTTGCAGATGACTGTTATCTTACCGATTTGTCATTGTACAATGAAAGATTGTTTAAAACCTTTGGAAATTAATGACCTATCTGTCTGTCTCATTTGTTAATACGGTAAAACGGGTTTGTAACTTCGAAATTGATAAAGCGTTATATTATATATGGTTTTTAGCATTTAATGGAATATTCTTAAATAACTTTTAAAATAATTGTTTCTGTCAGTGTCACTTAATGCTGCTCTTACAGCGACAAATTATTTAAGAGTTATTTATTTCATAGTTGTTATGGTTTTAGTGTCACTGTATTGATAAATTTAAACAAAATTGAGAACATATATTAAAAGGGCAAGACAACATTGACATATTGCAAAATCTTATTTAAACAGATTTTTATTTCATAAATGTACATTAACCAAAAATATATATTAAAAATATTGCAAAGAATTGACGGAAATGTCTCATTTAAAGAGCTAGTATTACTTGTCAAACAAAGAAAATAATCAAAATGAATGCACATCCTTAGCAATATTGAACGAAATTATCATGTAGGGAAAATCGAACTTACAATGCATCATATGCTGAACATCTATGATTAAAATACCGTTTGATATGTAAGGAATAATCGGCAAAATAAAACAAGAAGCAAAAACAAAAAAACAAATAAAATATGTTCTGCTTGTTATGAGTGATATATATGTTATTTGTATCGTATTGAATATTCAGTAGACAACTGTGCTTTTAAGAGACCATCCCTTTGTATTAAACTGTTATAAACATTGTGTTTTCTTAATCCTGTCAATATTTAAAGTACCTATGTTTCTATCAATGTATGTACTACAATATACTCAAGCTTTACAGCTTGCAAATTCAACACGATCTGCAAATATGTTCAAAATATTATAACGATGATTTAGAATATATTGCAGTGTGTATATAACAGGAACATGAATAAAGTTAGACTAATTCTAAAGTCCACAGAATGAACGGTATATGCCCTAAGATGCACATTGGTTGTCTTCGTTATGAGTGGTTAAAGTTATTGCATAACAATCGTAAGTAAAAAAGTACTGTAAATGTGTAGGTTTTATTTTGCAGTTTCAATACAACTTGATACATGAATGTATTACCTTTAAATATTCCCCTTTAGAAATGCCTAAGTGTTTTGGTCTATAAATCAGATTACAAAATCAATGATCACGTTAGACCTTGTATCAGCGTAAACAGTATTTCGGTCTATCGAAAGAGAAATTGCTCTAGGTTATAAAAATGAAACTGTTGAATGCACCATAATTTATACTTTGCAACTTTTTGTTTGTTATCAAGAATATCTTCCTCATAATATGTTATCTGCATTTATTTTAGGATATATAAATAGCAATCTGAACATTACTCGGATTCTTTTATGGGATGTCGTTCATTAAACTATTTTGAAAAGATTTTACCTTTACAAAAAAGAATCACATATCTGTAATAACTACAAATATAACTAACACCACTGTTGTACAGCGTCCACCGGATATAGCCCCTAAAAACAACGAAAACGAAAGTAGAAAGCTTCACACTGAGTACACCAAAGATAATGTTTTAACTTATTTCTTCATCATAACTTCATTGATTAAATTAAACTAAACAATTTTGTGAAGCTAAATGGTTCTTGTTTTAGCGCAATATTTGCTTTTGTCTGCAAATTGAATACTTTTTGTTAAATTGGTGATGAATTGTAGCGTATTTGTTGACATTTACGAACGATGTTGATATTTACCACTAAAACCAGCCCAAAACGCATTTGCTGTATCGAATTCCGCCGTTAATACAAACTATATCCATCCCTCTACTTATATTTGAGTTTTCACCCTTCAACTTGGGCTGCTTTTAATAAAATTTGCGAAAAACGACCTTGCCTTGTGTACAGAGTCTAGCACGGACGTGTACGGGGTGTAGATGAAAAACTGTTAGCGATTGTACGGGGTGTAGTAGGAAAACGAATGTCATTTTCTGCAAAATAAATTCAGTACCAGAGCATATACAGGTACGCTGATGAAGAAATAACGATTAATGTCGGGAGCAGGGATTGTGAAGTGAAAGATTTTTATTTTATAAAAGATGAAAATGTTTAAATTGTAAACATGTTACGCAACATGTATATTAATTGCAGTAAACAGTTTCCGTCCTGCTATTCCACTTTTTATTCGTGACTAAAAGTTAATACATTTGTAATAGGGAAATCGTAAAACTCAAAAGACCACAATTTCATTCCATAGTGGTAGAACATTATGTTCAGCAAATTCTATAATTTGTCTTAAACAATTTCAAACCATGTTTGGGTTATGCTTGATCTAAACTTGTTATATTGGGTTATTATTTCACTGGTATTAAGACTTCATTGAAAAAACAAACATATGTTAATGAGCTTTGGTAAAATATCCGCCTTGATTAGTTAGGTTAATCACTGTGGCTATAAAGTCTTTCATATTTTTTGCAGTCAAACTCGGGTGACCTCACTTGTGATTTCGATATTGTTTAATAAATACAATGCTGCCGCTTATGTTGCTGCTTTTTCTAAAAATTATAATGATAATGATGACTATTCAATGATGATGATGACGATGATGATAATAATGGTATTTTATGTTTTCAGTTCAACAATGCCATACCAATGTTCAGAGTGTGCAGAGTGATGTGAAACATTTAAAGAGTCTATTCGGCATATTATTACCGGTATCTTTTGAGTCGATTAATAGCTTATATAAGGCGGCTAAAACTGTTTTATTGAAGACAGTGCTAATGCCGTTTTGTAGAAAATAACACTCGTGCATAATCTTTTAATTGTCTGATCAATTATCAACCTCATGTCTTATGTGCACGTGTAGGCTAGTTATACATGTATATATATAAATCCCCATTCGGACCATTTCCATTCAGCGAGTTTGTCAGAAGACTCCTCAACATGTCTAAAAATACCGACAGACACTATTCAGCTGATGGCATGACAATAAAAATTAAACGCAGCTATACTGTTAGGCTCAAAAACACTAAAAAGTTACATTATTTACCAAATACCTCTGTGTCGTCCTCTAATCTACCCATCTTTAGTCTGAAATGAGATTATTTCCAATTAAAAATAATATAAAAGACTATACTTTAAAAATATTTGACTGCTAGACACCGTACACATCTACTTAACCCTGTACATTAAACTACTACACCCCGTTCACTTAAATTTGTTTTCTTTGCTAGACTCTGTTCACAAGGCAAGGCCGTTTTTTGCAAATTTTGTTAAAAGCAGCTCGAGTTGAAGGGTGTAAACTCAAATCTAAGTAGAGGGAGGACTATAGTTTGTGTTAAATGGCGAATTTTGATACAGCAAATGCGTTTTGGACTTTATTTAGTGGTAAATATCAACATCGTTCGCACATATCAACAAATACGCTACATTTTATCGCCAAGTTAACACAAAGTATTCAATTTGCAGAAAACAGCAAATATTGCTCTTAAACAAGAACCATTTAGCTTCACAAAATTGTTTAGTTTGGGAAAATCGATGAAGATATGATGAAGAAATAAGTTAAAACATTACCTTAGGTGTACTCGGTGTGCAGCTTTCTACTTTCGTTTTCGGTGTTTTAGGGGCTATATCCGGTGGACGCTGTACAACAGTGAACACTGTATATGTCTTTCAAAAGTATTGATTTTTTATATTTTTGTCAGTGTACTTGATGAGATAATCATGCAGTACTCTTCCTATGTTTATTGGGAAATGGACGGTTTTAACAATGTCAATTTTGTTGATACAGAGTAATTACATTTCATTTTCTTATGATAATTTATTATGCTATTGTTCTTCACCTCATATGCTTTTTTTTTTAGAACAGAACTGTTTTTTATCAAAACTTCAGAGGAGTAATATCGGTTTAACATCATTTTCAAAGTTATGTTAAAGATATATTATCCTGAAATTTGAGATTTGAAAATACTAATAATTGCTATATAACCTATTTCTAAAGAAACTAAACAAACACACACTCTAAAAGCCAAACACACTGTAGGTAAAAAAAGTATGAAGACATGGTATCAAGAAATAAACACTGCCAGGATTTGACAGTTAAGACAAAATCCACTTGACCAGACATATAATATCCAAAATATCGTTTGTGCATTATCTTACGTTTAGTAAGAATTTCCTGGTTAATGATAATTGTCTGCAATAAAAGTATTTTACCAAAGGGTGAGCATATTATATCTATATGTCTTAAACCGTATCTTTTCCGTGTTCTGCTATCAATAAACTAATAACACCAAGTAAGCTTTCGGTGCCAGCATCTTTGAAATTTAATGTTTCATACATAACACATTTCTGTAAAACTAACAATTCAAAAATGTTTTATATGACATGAAGAAATGCAAGTTTGACTACATGCTAAATGTGTCAATTGTTGATATTTTATAGAGATCACTCAATCATTAGTGGTTAATCATTTAAGCTAAAACATAGGCATTTTCAAATTCTCGCAACTGTAATACAAAATTCAAGGCAGTTTATATTGTATTGTAAGTCGCCAATCACATTAAAGCTAAGAAGCAAATAACTTAAATGTCAAGTATGCAATGCCGATAGAATATTCATCTGACAAAAAAACGTAATTATTATTGATAGCATGTGTTAGAATTGAAGAACAAAGCATATGTTTAAACATACAGAATTATTTTAAATCTGTCTTGCATATTTATCATAATATTTGTCCTAGCTTGACACGATGTTTTAATTCTTTGCAGCAGCGGAAATATTTTCTGGTTTATGTCCAGGTTTCATATGAAACATGAAATTTGTTTATTTTATGGTAAAATAACTTTAAAAATATAAAATGAATGAATATTCTAACAAATTCGTCTACATGAAAAACAAGTCTCTTTCGTTAGAGATCAGTCTTATCTGGAAATTCTACAGTTATTCTTATCTCTCTTCTCATTCATTATTTTCATACCTGCATTCAGCTTACTGTTTACCTTTTCACTAGCAGTGTCAGCGTGTGATTTCCTTTACTTTTTCAGAATGCATGATACTGTATCAAATAAAGCTGATTTATCACATTAGCGTGATATTTATAGCAACTTGAATTACGAGTGAGAAAATTAAGGCAATTTGTAAAACATATACAACGAACGAATCGATAATAAAATGTTCTTTACGTAACAGGAACTACATTCGTTAATGTGAACAGTGTATTTCTTACAAGAAAAACACATTATAAAGCTTCACGACAAACTGATATGAACCATTCTATCGCTTGAGTTCAAATATTATAAGAGTTGCAATTGCATGCCAATCTGAAACAATTCAACGTAACTTTAAAATAAGTGATTTTGGTCTCTATGTGGCACAAAATGTCATTGATTGCATTAGATTTAAAGTAAGTGCAAGTTGTTTGTTTTTGTGTTGTGAAGGAAGCGTCTTTTTATTTTTAGGTTTTCGGTATCATATGTTTTAAATCTTGAACAATTGTGTAGTGTGTTCTTATCAAAAATCTTCGACAATTTTTTCTATTTAATAAACGATTTATGCTACCTATTAGGCAACTTGTAATTGTTTTACAAATGATATTTTGCCATCGTTACAAGTAGAACACTTTGTTACAAATACTACGAAAGTACACGGCCAAGAAACGTCTCAACACAACTGTTTCCCGCGGAAAATACCGACATGAAACTGACGTCTAATCCATTTATATTGAAATATATGTAAATCGTGTTCCTTTCAGAAGAAATGTTCAGACAACAACAGGATTAATTATTATAAATATCTTCAGTATGCCCTAACCATTTATAGTTATTTTCACAAGCAACGTGTTCTATTTGGGACCTATATATCAGTGTAAGAATAATTAATGTCAGGTCAATGACAGATACTTCCAGAAAGTGGTGACTTTGATGTATGTATGTCATTGACATGGCGGACAAATATCTATTAGTAATAACTATAAATAAGTCGTTTCCTATAAATAATTTTAACAACTCTTCAGTTCTGCTTTAAAGAGAGAAATAAAATCCGTAAGAAGTCCAAAACGAAAAATAAAAAAAATGAAAATGTTGCAATCTCAGTTTGATTGAGTCTGTTCATTGACGGTGCTCGAAAGTGCAAGCTTTCTTCAATGCCCCTGTCTAAGCAGCACTAAACATTTATCATAAAACGGTACAATATTAATCATACGGCGGTTATTATGGAACATTCAACGTGATACGTTAGTGCGATTTCATGAAAAGCGGTGTTTGGTCCTAAAATAAAAAGTGTGTGCACTAAACGAGAAAACAATGAACGGAACTATTTAAAATGGAAACAGGTTATTAAGTCTGAATATCTCATACAAACTGTGAAAAAGACAAATTTAAAATAACATTAAGCCCATCTAAGCTTCAAATTCAACATCAACTCTCAAAAGAGTAATGAAAAACAAACAAAAAAATCACAGAAAAGAAACGAAACTCGGTTATTTTAAGAATCAAGTATCTTTGAATTAATTAACTAAAGGAATTTCTGCATTTATTTACATTTACTAAAAGCAAGTACACAGCATACCTGTCAGTAGCTTTGTTTACGTCTGTTTTATTGGAAACTGGTGGAACTCATACCAAAACTCAATCATGTAAGGATTATAATTTGCTATAAATGATTCCCGAGCATACATTTATCTTGATATATTACGCAATTCTATGAAATATGTACATAAATAGATAATTATGAACGGCCATATACATGTTTCATGGTCTTAATGTATTGAAAGTAATACAAAATATAACACGACGACATAAAGTTATTACCTGATTTCAAATTAAATATCAGGTTAGCGTTTATAACTTAAATATAGTGAAAAACAGAATCCCTAAAGAAAGCCCAACACGGCAAAATTGTAAAATGTTGCAGGCTCGGTTTGATTGAGCCTGTTCATGGTCGGTACTGGAAAGTGCAAGCAACCGTCCACGCCCCCTAGCACCGGCTTAAGCAGAAATCAACATTTAAACACAAAAATGGAGAATTTTGAATTTAGAAACATCCGCTGATGTATTCATACGGCGGTTATCATGGAACCTTCAATGTGACACAGTAGTGTCATTCCATGAAAAGCGGCGTATGGTCCCCAAGTAAAAGAATGCGTGTGCCCTAAACGAGAAAACAATGGGCGGAACTACATAAAATGGAATTTTGAAAGGGGATCTGAGGTTATGAAGCCTGCATATCACAGATAAGACGTCAAAAAACAAATTTAAAAAGCAGGCAACATATCCTAAGGGTGATTATACAGTATTCAAGTAGGAATACTGGAATCACCCAAATTGAAAAAGGCCAAATACAAGAAACTAAAAATACCATCATATATGTAGACACAACAATAATGTCATGCTGAGCGATCTTCAAGGATCTAAAATATAACATCATTGATTAAATGTACGGGGAGACTTTTTACAGCCGCCACACGGCACAAATAACACGGATGTGACAATGAAATAGTGAAAAACAGAATCCCTAAAGAAAGCAGTCATTGTGTGATTTATTTTGAGAAGCTGGACTGTTGTGTTGTTGTATGTTTAAACGTTAAAATAACTTTTTCCTTGGTAATCAGACAGGATTATCTACGTTTTACATCAATGCTAGAAAAATCCTCACACTCCAATATAAGACAAGTTACGTGCTTTAGGCAATTTCTTTATTTTATGGTAAACTAACTTTAAAAGTATAATAAAATGAATGAATATTCTAACGAATCCGTCTACATGAAAAACAAGTCTATTTCGATAGAGATCAGTCTTATCTAGAAATTCTACAGTTATTCTTATCTCTCTTCTCATTCATTATTTTCATACCTGCATTCATCTTACTGTTTACCTTTTCTTTTAAATAGCGGTGTCAGCGTGTGATTTCCTTTACTTTTTCAGAATGCATGATACTGTATAAAATGAAGCTGATTTATCACATAAGCTTGATATAGCAACTTGAATTATAGGAGTGAGAAAATCAAAGCAGTTTGTAAAACATATAAAACGAACGAATTGATCATACAATGTTATTTACGTAGCAGGAATTGCATTCGTGATTGTGAACAATGTATTTGTGACAAGAAAGACGATATGAACCATTTTATCGCTATTATGACAGGTGCAATTACATGCCAAACTGAAATATTTCAATACAGCTTCAAAACAAATGACTTTTGTCCCCATGTGGCCTAAAATGTCATTGACTGCATTAAATTATTTTGAGTTGTGAAGGAAGAGTCTTTTTCTTTTAAGGTTTTTGGTATATTAATATTATGTTTTAAATCTTGAACAAGTGTGTAGTGTGATCTTATTAAAATCTGCGACAATTTTGTTTCTATTTTATAAAAGATTCATGCTACCTATTAGGCAACTTGTAATTCTTTTACAAATGATATTTTGCCATCGTTACAAGTAGTACATTCTGTTACAAAATTTATATTACGAAAGTACACGGCCAAGAAACGTCTCACCACAACTGTTTCCCGCGAAAAAAAAACGATATTAAACTGACATCGAATCCATTTATATTGAAATATATGTAAATCACGTTCCTTTAAGAAGAAATGGTCAGACGACAACAGGATGATTTATTATAAATATCTTCAGTATGTCCTAACCATTTATACTTATTTTCACAAGCAACGTGTTCTATTTGGGACCTATATATCAGTGTAAGAATAATAAATGTCAGGGTAATGCGAATACTTCCAGAAAGTGGTGACTTTGATGTATGTAAGTCATTGACATGGCGGACAAATATCTATTTAATCTCTAAGTCTTTATCTTTATGAACTGTAGAATAAGTCGTTTCCTTCAAATAATTTTAACACCTATTCTGTTGTGTTTAAATTGAGAGAAATAGAATCTCTAAAAAATCCAAAACGAAAAAGAAAATTAAATGAAAATGTTGCAATCTCAGTTTGATTGAGCCTGTTCATTAACGGTGCTCGAAATTGCAAGCTTTCTTCAATGCCCCTAGCACCTGCCTAAGCAGAACTAAACATTATCATGAAACGGTACATTATTAATCATACGGCGCTTATTATGGAACAATCAACGTGACACGTTACTGCGATTTCATGAAAAGCGGTGTATGGTCCAAAAATAAAAATTTTGTGCCCTAAACGAGAAAACAATGAATTTAAAATGGAAACAGGTTATAAAGTGTGAATATCTCATACAAGCTGTGAAAAAGACACATTTAAAATAACATTAGGCCCATCCAAATTTCAAATTCAAAATCAACACTTTAAAGATTAATGAAAAACAAACAGAAAAAAACACTGAAAAGAAACAAAACTTGGTTATTTTAAGAATCAAGTATCTTTGAATTAACTAAAGGAATTTCTGCATTTATTTACATTTACTTAAAGCAAGTACACAGCATACCTGTCAGTAGCTTTGTTTACGTCTGTTTTATTGGAAACTGGTGGAAGTTATAACAAAACTCAATCATGTACGGATTATAATTTGCTATAAATGATTTCCAAGCATACATATATCTTAATATATTACGCAATTCTAGGAAATATGTACATAAATAGATAATTATGAACGGTCATATACCTGATTCATGGTCTTAATGTATTAAAATTAATATAAAATATAACACTACGACATAAAGTTATTACCTGATTTCAAACTGAATCGCAGGTTAGCGTATATATCTTAAAGTCATTGTGTGATTTATTTTTAGAAGCTGGACTGTTGTGTTGTTGTATGTTTAAATGTTAGAATAAGTTATCCTTGATTATCAGACAGGATTATCTACGTTTTACATCAATGCTAGAAAATCCTTACACTCCCATATAAGACAAGTCACGTGCTTAAGGTGATTTTTTTCCAGCACGCCGTTTATGAATGAGTTGCTTTCTTAGAATGACGTCAGTTTGAATGAAGCTAGTATAAGAAAAAAAAAAGGTAAATGGAAATATAACTTTTATGATATCCGTCCTAATTATGATTGATTTGTTATATGCAAGAAAAAAAGAGAAAAAAAAACAGCATGAGTCACATACAGGAATATCTAGGCCTCAGGAAACAATTTAGCGGAAACTCGGCAGAGACTCGTTACCGCCGTAAACGTTACCCTCGAGCTAATTATTCGGGTCTTTTATCGGCAGCCGGGATAAGATACATTTGTACTTATCATAGTTTTGAAATACGGGTCCTTTTATTTAATATAAGTAATACAGAACTTGAACATATGCCTTTAAATTCAAATATATTTGACAGTTGAAAGATGGAACTTATGAATGGATTACTAAACATAAACTTTTATTCAAAAATTTTGTTTCTCAAAATATTTGGGCAAAATCCACGGTTAATGAATCTATCTGTTTTCGCACGCTTTTGATTTATTTATAGGTTACACATATCAATGATTAAAGATTGATCGACTAGTATTTTTCCTGTTAAAAAATTACCGCAAGGTTAGTTCTAACTGATTTTTTTTGCTTTTATGCAACAGAAGTGTAATGTTTTTTTATTTATTTATTTTTGTTACAATCTTTTGAGAAAACATTTGATATTATGCTTTTCTTATGCTTTCCTCAAATTTAGATAAGCCATCAAAATAGTACTTTTTGCGTAAATCCTCCTGCACAGTTTCTCTGTGCTTTTCAATCGAAACATCCTTCAATGGTCTGTATGGATACTGTAAGTTGAATGAACAATATACTAATATTTATCAATGATGAAAGATAACAGAATATGTTAAACTTAAGGACAGTTTGTATTTATCATTCTCACATTATCTATATCAATGCCAAAGTTAATTACCAGACTATCTTCGTTTCTTTTACGATAATAATAAGGAATATGTGGTATTTTGATAGAATTTTTATAGAGTTAATAATAAATTCTTTTCCGCAAGAAATATCGTCTCCGTTTTTGAAAATCAATTTGGGGATGTTTTAAAAACTTTTTTTCCTTTTCCCAAATCAAGTTGCCTGTAGGGTCTTTAATTTTGACCCCTTATTAGAAATGGTTTATAAGATGTTTCTTTTATCAAGATGGTTTTTAATAGTGCTTATAATAACTGAAATGCCGTACAACGTTTTTAACATTTTTGTCATACATCAGGGTAATACAAACACCTGCATAAATAACAGACATGGAGTATTTGTTTGACTGATTCCTATAAACTACATATAATTACAATATAATTTCATGTAACTCTAGTTAGTTTAAAACAGAGAAACGGAATTTCTACAGAAAACCCAAAACGACAAAATTAAAATTATTGTAGGCTCGGATTGATTGAGCCTGTTGTCTATTGCCATGCACCTCTTTTTATTTTCATTATTATAATGTCATTCTGTCAGTTAAAAGAAATCGAGATCCTGCAAGGAATACAAAAGCTCTGTTGATAATACCTTGTATGGCGTACCTTGTATGGCGTAAGGAGGCTATACACAATTTTTTTTTACTCTTTTTTTGGGTTTATTCGTCTTTCAAAAACATTAGATCCGCATTCCAAAAGAAAAAAGCTAGGTTGATGAAAATTAGAGGGTGAACACGAAACGATGGGTTTATTAATAAGGCAATTTTTTTAAATTTCTTTTATTTAATCAAAGAAAATGAATACATTTTCCCCCTTCTGTAAAAGGCAACTATTCTACCATTCATTTTTTAATTTTGATTTTGTTTAAAACCGGGCCCTAGAGGGCGGGGCCCGGAAACCTTGTATTTCCATTACCGTCAGAACGGGAAATCAACAAACCAAAGGCCTGCAACATTTTTAATTTTCCCGTGTTTGGTTTTTTTGGGGGATTTTTTTTATCCTTTTTTATAGTACATCAGGGGTTTTTTTGTCCCGGTGGGGCGGCCAAAAAAATTCCCCCGTACATTTAATAAAAGGGATTATTTTTCGATCTTAAAGATTGTCAGGCAGACATAATTGTTGGGGTATTAGTTATTTTGGTTTTTTGGGATTTTTTCTTTAGGGGGCCCTTTTTAAAATTGGGGGGTTTCCCATATTCCCTTAAAATACGGGTTAAATCCCCCTTTAGGATTTTTCCCTGTTTTTTTAAAATTTCCCTTTTTTTGACGTATTATCTTAAATATGCAGGTTCTAACCTCTGGTCCCGGGAAAAATTCCTTTTTCATTTGTCCGCTCAGATTGTTTCGGGATATATCCCAAGGGAAAATTTTTTTTTTTTAAATTGCAAAAAACGAACCAAATTAAACGAAAGCCCTTAAAAATTTAACCAGATCCCTTTTTTTAGCCTAATATTTTTTTTTTAAATTTTGAAAATCTCACCCTTAAATCTTTTTTGGTGAATACAATATTCAAGCAGGATTTGTCTTAAATTTTTTTATATTTTTTTTAAAAGTTTTCTTTTTTTCCTGTATTGAACAAAATACAGACAGACACATCAGAAAAAAATTTAAGGGGAAAAAAATTATACCCCATTATTTCCCTCCGATTTTTTTTTAAATTTTATTTTGAAAACACCCTTGTTAGGTTAAAAAACGTTATTTTACAGGTAAAGCCCAAGCGTTTTTTTGAGAGGGTTATTTGATTTTTGATAAATCAATAATTTCCTTTAAAGGGGAGGCACCTAAAAATTTCCCATTTAATTTTATTTTTTTGTAAACCCCGGGTCATTAGGAAATTTATTTGTTTAAAATCAATTATTTTTTAAAAGGTTTTAAATCTGGTTTCTGTATTTTAAAAAAAAATTTTTTTTTATCCCATGTTATTTATCTTTAAAAATACAGACTTCAAGTATCCTAATTAAACGTTTAAAAAAAATTTTAACTTTAATTTTTGAGGGGGTTTCGGGAAAATTTTAACAGTTAAGTAATAGATAAAATGAATTTCACAACAAAGAAAAAAAAGAAAAATTTTAAAAATGTAAAACGTCTTTTTCAAAATTGTTTAAACCACATGAAAACCCCACTGTTTGAGTTTTAAACTAATTTATGTGAAAAAATTCTATTCGGGTATTTTTACGGGCCTTTGGTTTTTTTATTTCCGGGTTTTTCCGTTTTGTGAAAAGGAGTTCCCAATTCTTATTTTTTTTTATTGGGGAATTAAGGGTTTCCCGAGGGATCTTTGTTTCCAGAATTTTGGGACTTACAACAGCGGGGTTGTCAAGTCCCGTGGGGCAGCGAAAAAATTCCCCCCGTTTTCCCATTTCAGTTGTTATTTTTTTCGGGCCCTTTCGGGATAATTGATCCAACACATAAATTTTTGGAAAAATTTGGTCCCGCCAAGCCGGGCGGGGGGCGTGAGTGATTTGAAATTTAAATTCTTTACACCCCAGTACGAAATAAAACCGATTTGGGAAATTTTTAAATTTTATTTTTTTTGGATTAATGTTTTCCGAGGGTTATTTTTTTCCAAAAATTTTTTGTACTTCACAACACAGGGGGGAAAGGGTGCCGTGTGGGGGCCGTAAAAATTTGCCCCGTACTTCACTTCAGTGTTTTTTATATTTTCGGGCCCCTTGGGGAATCATTGACCCAACAAAAAAGTTGAAAAATTAAAGTACGCTAAACCCGGGGTTGCTAGGGGGGTGAGGGGATTTTGCACTTATTCATTATCCCGTACGGACTCAATCAACCGAGTCTGCAATTTTTAAATGTTTTTTTGTTGTGATTAAGCCCTTCCCGAGGATCATTTTTTTTCCAAAAATTTTTAACAAGGGGGGGAAACTGAGTCGCCCAAAGGGAAGGAACATATAATTTTAAACATTTTGGTTTGGGGTTTAAAAGGGCAAAAAGAAAAAAGGGTATAAATAATGTGTAAATGATTGTTATCAGTAAAACCATAAAAATTAAATTAAATACCAGTTTAATCAGAATTTAAAATGTAAAATTTTAAAAATTTTAAACCCCAATAATTATCCCTGAAAAATGCTATCTTTTTCTTTCTCAAAAGCTTTTTATTTTTGTTTTTTTAATTGAAAATTTAAATAAAATCTCTTTTCCCAATTTCTATACCATTTTTGCGCTTTAATTTTTAAATATTTTATTAAGAAGAGTTTTTTTGTTTTAAAAGTCAAATAGGGGGGGGTTTGCTTTTGCATGACATTACGGGCAATATTTTCTTCAATTTTTAAATTAAATTCCATTTTATAAAATTATTAAATAAATTTTTTGGGGACAATTTTTAAACATTTTAAAAAATTAACAAAATAATCAAAAGACTTAATAGGCAATATTTACCTTTAAAATGTTTTTATATTATTTATTTTCTCTTTTGCGGTTCAACGTACTAATTGCTTGCGTTTTTACCTGCACTCATTCTTTTCTACCTCCGCACTGAATTATCAGCATGAGATTTAATTAGCAGTATACGCTTTACTAATTACATTAACTTTAATTTGTAGCTGCTAAATATTGGATAGGATTGCTTAATATATTATATTGGATTTCTTGACGTTGAAACATTTTCTAAAATTTTATAACGATCAAAAAGAAAATGCAAAGTGCATTATATGAACACAAATATTTAACGACATTGGCATGAATTACATCAATTGTTGCAAAATGGGATAAATGCCTTGATACGTTAGATGTTTAAATGTTATATGTGTGTCTTAAGTCCTCTGCATGTTCAACTGGTATTTAACATTTTAACATATTACAAAATCATACCCTTTCTGAAATATCAAGGGTTTTTTAAAATTTTTTTCTTTTCATTGAAAAGGGTTAATAATGCAATTTAATTTAAGAAAAAATCCCGAAGACTTTTAGATTAATACGTTAATTTAAATTTTTTTTATAAAATTTTAAATTACCAGACAAATTAAAAAATTTTTTCTTTTTTTTGTTTACAAATAAATTCCACTTATTTAAAGGTAAAAATTGGGAGTATTTTAATAGCTTAAAGGGTAATATTTTGGGGGCATAGAATTAGATTGCAAACTTTTTGTTCGATTTTTAAAACTGAAATCCCCATATTTAACCCCCTTTGGATTCAACATTTTTTGAATAGATCCATTGACATGCCCGGTCGGATATTTTTTGAAAGATTAAATCAACATTTTTTCATAAAAACACTGTTATAAAATTTAAATCGAACAAAATTGAACTTGGGGTGTATGATTAAACATATGTATCTGATGATCTGTATGTTTAATAAAACTTTTCTCCAATTTTAAATGTATTATTAGCTGAAAACAAGATGTCACAACAAGCCATTATATAATATTTTAATTCTGGTGTACAGATCCTAGCCTTATTTCAAATAGAGATACTTTATATACCATATATAATGCTTATAATCTTTGCGCAACGTAAACTAATGTTTTGTTAATGACTACATAAAATCATGTCAGCTATGATAATTTTAATACATTTCTTTACGTGACTGTAAATATATCGTCTACAATAATTCACTTTAGCATCTGTTCTGTTTTTTCAACGCTGATTAGGATACTGTGTACATTGTACTCAAACATATTGCACCTAAACACAAAAATCCTTGTACATGAATATAGAAAATAAATGATTAAACTTTTAAAAATAAAAACCCTCTCATTTTTACCTTTTATATATCTGAATAATGAGAAAACGAACTCAAACTGTTAACTCATTAGTAGAAGATGTAAACACTAATTAGAAAATGAAAACTGATAGGATTCGCACGTAGAATTTTAATCTATAAAAATGATAGGGAAAATTACAGTCTACGAGACTATTTACTGTTTTCTCATTTTTCTCCAAAGGTACATACTTGGTTGTGGATTTAAGGAAGAATGGCGTGGGTAAGTCATTACGTTTGAATGTCAAAGCTCAGTCAGGAATTTTAGCTTTTTAAAAAAGGCCTTCTGAAGGCAATTTCTTTTGCTTTTCAGGATTTGTTTAATATTATTTTTATAAGACGCGAAAGAACCATTTTTAACGTGTTGCTAAAGTATCCGCATTAAATTTATCGCACATTATTAACGGGTTTCAGAAAAAAAATTCAATGCAAGCAAAACAAAACTTGGGGTTAAATGTATGGACATTTTAACTTTTTTAACAGATTTTCTTATACAATTTATAAAGTCAATTTAAATAAATTGCAAATCTACAAAAGATTTCAATGTTTTTTTTTTCTGAAATGCAAGATATTTGGATTCAGTTAATGAAATTTATGTAGTTTCTTATTTTAATATTTTAAGGTAAAACGTTGTTTCAAAAACTACCTAGAGATTCCAATATTTTTTAATAATTAATTCATATTTTGTATTGTATGAAATTCTCGCATTTTTAACAGAAGACAAATACTTCCGACACATCTTTGAAACGACATATTATCGAACATTTTAATTAAACATTTGACTACTTAATCTATAAAAATGATTGTGATATTATACAATTACTAGTATAACATCTGCTGTGAATTTAGACGAATATGATTGACGTAAATACGTAATAGCAGGTCATTTGATATCATTCTATCTTAATTCAGCTGTCAACAAATGGATAATTTCTGATGAATTGGCAGAAATAGTATTGATGGAATTTCATATTTTGTTAATGCAGTTTATTGAGTGGGAAAAAGAGAGGCATTTTTTTTTTATAAATATACCACCCATTATGTACCAAATACCGTGACAAAAATCGAGAGAAAACAGTGGCATTATAATAAAATAAGGGTTAATCCAAAATAATTGTCGGAAATTTACATAAAGTTTTTGATTTTTATTCAAGAAGTAAAATTTAGAAAAACGGAATCCCTAAAGAACGCCCAAAATGAAAAATAATTGAAAGTGTTGCAGGCTATGTTCTTTATTTGAGTTTGAATTGCCCATGAAACGTATTCAAATGAACACTGCAGATTTAATTAGCATATTTAGTCAGACAATTATCAAACATCCTTCAAAGGCAGGTGCAAATATGAAAAGCACGAATGGGACGTTTTTATTAATTAAAAGTATTTCACTTATTTAAAAGAAAATCATGAGGCAATCAACCAAAAGGTACAAACACAGATAAATGTTTAGAAGGGAATACCAGAGGGGACCGGAGAGTGGATGGGCAATTGAAGGATCAACATATAAGAATAACATGGATCAGAAGACTGTGATTGTGCATGTCATTTGGAGGTGACTTAATTGTAGGTACTAAATCGATTGTAATTGAAATCTAGCAAGAAGTCACCATGTCGTGCTTAGGTGCATTGATTACTCGTATTTTAGTTATAGCTCTATAAGGAAAAATTTTATTTAACAATCTGATAAATGCGTAATTGTTTAAAATAAATAGTGAATTCAATTGCTTTTGTGAATTAATCGGAATTGAGTCATAATGAATTCCACACTAAGCAGGAAAGAAATTCATTAAGATTTCCATATCTGTCTGAAAAATGTCAAAATAATTGTGGTATTAATTTCCTGCAGCTATTAAAAAGCATGCGATCAATTCATTTCTGTCAAAATATGATATCCTTTAACTTTGCTAAGTGCTTTGTATGCGCATGTAAAATAACATTTCTGCTGAAGAAATTCCAGTTGCCAGAAAAAAAAACGATCTGGAAACAAAGTGATCCCTCGGAAGCATTACTCTAAACAAAATAACATAAGAATTGCAGACTCGATTTGATTGAGTCTGTACATGAGCGGATCTCAATTATTTACATTAAATAGTGATGGCATCAATGATCCCGAAAGACCAGAAAAATATAACAACATTGAAGTTAAGTAAGTTGTACTAAATCAAAAACAAAACAAAAACATGGTTGCAACACTCACGTCGAATCATGTCAAGTAATAAACGTCGAATCATGTCAAGTATTAAAAGCTAAGTTAAAGAGTTAAAAACCATTGTCATTGCATTGAGTATGTTAATGAGGTACAGGAATATTATAGAGTAAAAACTCTTTTTAAAAACCCTTTTTAAAACACATCGCTATTAAGGAAAATTTTCAAAAGAACAGAATTTTCTGTTTTACACGATCAACATTTAAAACCACATCGCTTAGCCACAATTAAGACCGCATGTTTTAGTCCCAATGCAATGTTTTAATCTTTACTCAATCCCACTTTAAAGACCACTGAATTGAAAACACCAATTTAGATTACAAGTTTGCTGTTATTATATGTTTCGATGCTCATAGGCATGACACTTGATGAAACTTGATGTTTAAAAACTGTAATAATTTAGATATCTTAAAAAAGAAAGGCAAAAGTGGTTTTATGTTGCTTTCTGAACATTTATTTTGTGAAGACGTATAGGTGAATTATGTACCTTAATTAATATTGAAACAACGCCTATAAAAATGTATTCTTTAATATCAAACTGCTCCAATATCTCATAATAAATAAGTATTACATACTTTTGTTTTTCGTATTTGAAGGTTATAGTATATATACTTTGAACAAGTCCATATATATCATGTATATATATTGCCAAAGTAAAAAATGGTCTTCGGTAATTATATTCACTAATAAGACTACCTCGCAATAAAGACCACTTTGGCCCAATCCCATTGCTGGTCTAAATAGAGGAGTTTAACTATACGTTAATAAAACCGGTTTTCATTTGTGAAACTTTGATCGAAACATTTATATCATCTGTGTATATAAACAAAATTGTGTGAAATGTCACTGAAAGTTGTGTATATATGATTTTAAATGTATTTCATATAACTGTAAGCAGTCACTGAGATAACTCATGCTTCATACCGGTAATTGGCGATGAAAATATACTTAAATAGCTTTCCGAGAAAGAAACTTGCCATCGCTGACAAAATTGTTGAAATACATCCGTTCGTAATCAATATTGTGAACAACTTGGTTTTTATTGGCACGAAAACTAATGGATGTTTAAGCCTGTATTAGCTTATCAGACCCGAATGAATTACCAAAGAAACCCTGTAGGGATATTTCGTTGATATTTTTCACACTATTTACTGATGTCGTCTTTCAGGCTATACTTAAAGTAATGTGATAATACATTTATAATATCGTGTTAAAAATGAACGAGGTCCCAGTATTTTGTCTTTGTTGAAATTTGTAAATATTCATCTTTCGACATTCTAAAAAATCCAATTTTATTAGAGAACAGCTGACTTGAACCAAGTACTTAAAGCTATATTAATTTGTAGGAGTGACAGTATATTATTAGAAGCAAACTTAGCACTTTTAAGTGTCGCTAAAGCCGATGGTGGGAGGTCGTGAGGGATGTTGCACCTTTTCTTTATCCCTCATGTGTAGACTCAATTAAACCGAGTCTGCAATTTTCATGTAATTTTGCTGTTTTATTGCTTCCGAGGAATCACTTTTTACCACATATTTATCAGTTGATATGCCTGAATGCGTTTGCATGGACACTTTCTTTTCGTTCTCCGTTAATACTGTCGAATTAACCATTTGACAATTGTTCTATATGTGCGGTTTAAGTCGTACTTTGCCATCGCTGGTTATTTGAGACATTTTTGGTGTACATTGTTTATATTTTTGTCTTATTTTGACATATTACATATTTCACTCATTCCAAACATGTCACAGCAGTTTGGTTTTAGGAAACATATTGCGTCTCAAAAGGTTCAGTAGAACACATTCTTTAGGTGTTATTCTATTTATTCAGTCTAGAAAACAGTGTGTGATTTTTGTGCAATTTTATACAATGTTAATGGTGTCTCTAATGATCATTCATGTTTCGGTTATTCAAGTGCATGTTGTTAGGCGGAATCAAATGAAATAGCTACCGTTTAAAATAAAAGCTTAAATACAAATTGTAATTAAATTTCTAGTTATGAAATGTGGTTGGTGTAACTGTATTTTGTCTGAATAACTAGCTTATACATTATCTTTCGTGGAAATATTATTTACTTCTTATTTTGTTGTTGTTCTTGTTGTCGTTCTTGTTTGAAATGGTTTCTTTTAATATAGTAATTAACTTCCTTGCTACATTAAATAAAAAAATTTCATCGTATCTTCTATTTATCACGTCCTTTGTTGATATTTTTCCGTAAAAATGGTGGAAACATTGTTCGACAATTTAAAAATACCGGTACCGTTGGCCTAGTGGTTAAGGCGTCCGCCTTCGGATCGGGAGGTCGAAGGTTCGAGCCCCACGGGGAGCGTTAATTGAAGGATGAATGTTTCTCGTGGGACTCGTTCCGAAATGGCCGCTTCGTGAGCCGCGAGGTAGTTAAAATGAATGGTTACCGATTTCTATCCGCCTGGCGCCTGGCCTAGTGGTAGGAATTGGGAGGTACATGGTATGCAAGCAAAAGGTGTCTCATAAGTCAAAATGGCTGGCCCTTTCAGTAGGGGTGACACTATAATAAACAAGACCTTTTAAAAATACCTTCCCTTTGAAAGGTGAATAAATAGAGTGAAAAAAATGTATGATTTTTTCCAAACACAACATCAAGCATTATGTATGTTTTCAAAGTATGCAACTATTACCAAAAATATGTTACTCTTTGCTAGTAATACAATGTTGTCGACCATCTGATTGTATAAATTCTCGAATTGTAAGTTAAACAGATTATATATTATTATAAGTGTCCTACTCCCTATATGTGTAAAATGAAATTTGAATACAAAAGGTCGCAATGTAAGCATTAAATAAGTTATACGTTAAATGAGTCGATTTAATGGACTCCACCTATTTACATAATGCACGCGATAGAACTGTGAGTCGGTTATAGGTTATATAAACTATTTATCTCTCTTCACGTGGTTTGCTCGAAAATTAAATTCTTAAAACTCTGTATATAACCTATGACTTATACATACAGTTGAGTTACATCACTATACGGTAAATGTTTTGGCAAATTTTAAACAAAATAGAGCGATTTTATTGACAGACAAACTTTAGCGAAATCTTATGCCAGTGAACAAGTTTTGCTTGGAAAAAGGTTGTAAAACGGGACACTATTAAGCAATATGTAGATTGGTGCAAATTTGTTTTTTAAATTATCTAAATCTTCATAACTCTGGCACTTCAATACTTTTACATGAAAATAAAAAAAAAAAATATTTGGTCCCTATTAGAATAAAGATGTATGTCTATGAAAACGTAATTAAATGACAGCTTTTCTTTCTTAATTATGATATTTACAATTATGACATACTAGCTTAAATACTTTCCTCTTACCTTTCTCTAGTATTTTCCTCATCGTACTTTTGACTATAAACTTCATTTGGTTATTAAATTAGCATTGAGAACAAATGGCCCCGATAGCATTTATCATAAATGAAGTGTGTATTCAAGCGATTTATACAAATAATGAAATTAAACTTAAATAAACACATGTATGTAGCATTTGTAATAATAAGGTTATCATTATTTTTTCAGTTCAAATATTAAGACATAAAACAGTATTTGGTAAGTCTTGGCTGGGTATGTACTTGTTGATCAATACTAGTATATTCGATTACAGCGCCCTATTACAAACATATTCATTCGTGCATAAGTCACCGTGCACTAGTTGTATCGGTTCCATGAACTAATTTGTCAAAGCATGTAAATAATGACATTGTCATCAAAGAACCTTTCCACGCAAGGATTGCATTAACAATTTCGATCCCATATATCACTTTGTCAACGACTGCACTTTGCATATCCTTCGGCGCCGCCATTTTTAAGATCATCTAGAAAAATACACAGTAGTCCTCAAATGTTATAGCATTTGTTGTTTAAACTAGGTAACTGAGAATATTTACGGCAACATTTTAGGGCGAAAAATAAAGTATCACAAAATTCAGGAAAGTTTTATAGACGATTTGATAAAGTTATTTGTTATAGCATTTAATGCTCAGTATATACTGTTTCGATGAAGGGAGTCACGTGACCTGAAGAAAGTAAACATCCCATCGTTTACCTACATTTAAACTTGCTACAAACGTTTAGCAGTCAATAAAGTAGGTGATTTACTGATAAACAATTTTATGCATGTATTCTTATAAAAAGGACAAACACTACACAAAATTAATTATTAAAAAATATTATTAAACTTAAACTTTCAAGATAATGAATAGTACAGTTTTACACATCAGATTAATTTCTTTTCAGCTGAAGCTAAAATTAGACAATTTTGTTACTTTATTGAAAGAGATTATAGTGTAATAATAAGACAAATTCTGTCAATGCCCACTATATAATAGCATTACTTTTTTATCTTGAAAGTCCGGTAAAAGTTAAAAATAAACAATTTGAAATGGTTACTTTTAAATAAAACAAACCATTATATCTTTGGAATGAATCCGGTGATCATCACCTATACAAAGTTATTAACATTATCAATATTTGTTAAGGTCATTTCCTAGTAATATATTTTATTGACTACAAAGTAGACAGGAAACTTGCAGCATCTGCAATATCTGTCAGTGTTTTCCTGGAAAGGTAATCTATATAAAAAAGAGACATTATAAAAGTGATTAGACTCAAACGGGATCATCTGTTTGAGGGGATAGAGTGGAAGCCGAGACCAAGGTTGTCTGCAGTAGTGCTCAATCTGTTTTAACAAAAACATTTCTTAGCTTTAACCCTAGACTTAATCTTACATTTGGTTTTCAAATAAATATTTCTTTTCAACAGTCCTTGAACTACTTGTTCAAATAATACATGTATATATCATACTTTTGTTTAAATAAATGTTTTACTAACACTTATGAAATTGAAACATGGATTAATTAATGAACAAATTGATGACCTTGGTATTCAAAGTTAACTATCGACCCCTACTGTAATGTTGAAACGAAGACCAATTACATTTTTCTCAAACTTATTTCTATGAAAAAAATTACCTCATATTTTTTTTTTCTAAAAAATATGACTAGCAATATCTGGAAGCTATGTTGATAAAGAAAAGTGAAAACCTATAAAGTAATGGCAGCTTCCCATGTCAGAAAGTTTCAACTTATTCTGTTATAAGTACATGTTCTTCGAATCAGATGTTTGTGTGTTTCAGATAAAGCTGACTCTCTTCTGTCTTACCATTATCATTATTTTTAAGGTATCACACATCTAGTTTGTATACCTGTACACATACTGTGTAGGTCTTTAACATTCTAGGCATTTCATTTTTAAAATATAAGCATGGTTTTTAAATAATTTGCCAATTCTAATTTATAAAAATAACCACAAATAGAAGTTACCATTAAACTTGTTTTGTACATGCTACTATATGTGTTGCCTATCTTGTCATATTTTTTATGTTAGATGCAAGATCAACTTTGTTAACGTGATATTACAGTGAATGTTGACAGATATATTTGTGGAAGAATACTTCAACGGGACTTTTCCAAAATTGAGAAACATTCAGTATATTTTTCCTACATATATGTCACCATATACATGATTTCCTACAATGGGCTTCTCTACTCCACATTTAAAATTTACAAGCAAATGCTTCATGTTCATTTGTACAAACAAATGTAACCTTTAGAGTAAAAAAGATTAAACCTTTATCACGAGTCCTTTCTTTTTCTTCAACTTTCTTATAATTTTCATCCATATGTTTTAACAGAGTTTTTTTGGCTATGAACACTTTATATCTAAAGACATAACAGTAGTTTAAACTGCATTTACAATATTTAATAACACATTGAACATTGAAAATTATTAATGGATGTTTGCAACCTGAAAATAGACCTGTAATGTTATCTTATACTTGAGCTTATCAGTAATTAATGTGGCGTGGTCAAGATGTGTGTTTTTCTTCATACTCCATAGTAAAGTGTAGTATTTTCAACAGCATTCATGTGTATGTTTACCCTCTATAGTCACGTGGCGGGCTTGTCAATACAGTGTATAGACTGGATAAGAGAGCAGATGGAGAAGTAACAAGCCAGACCAGTAATTTCTAGCCAGTAGGGTAGTAATGCCGTTGTTTTCTTTTGCAAGAAATGTTCACATACTGCCTTACACATGTTGGTTTCAGGAACGGACTTGAGGGTGTTTCTATAATTTTATAAGTTCCAACATTTTCAAAAACTAATTAAAAACGACTTAATGAAGGTTTGATTAAAATGATTGCTTAAAACGGACATTTAACTGTTATATTACATATCAGGTAAGTGGTATCATAATGATGAACATTGCAAGAGGCCAACATGAAATCATATTTAGACAAACTTTTTCACGAAACAGTGTTTACAATGTATTCTATTTTGATAGCGCATTTATCGCTAGTATTAATCTAGACAGTTTTTAGGTGTAAATAATAATTATTTGATACGATATTTACTAAGTCAATATCTAGGAAAGTGATTTAACGTTAATGCAAAAAGGAAAGAAAAAGAACTTATTTTTAAAAGGTCCGAAATTCTCTATATACACAGTTTTTCATTATCTGTTTAAATATATTATTGTTATTGAATAACTGATTAAAGCGTGTACTTATCATTTTGTTAATTTATGTATTTTTAAAAGCAAATTTTAATCATTATTTTCATTCAGTTGCATTTGTTGTATATATAAATGATAAATGCAACAATTCTTACAACGAATCACTATATGATAAAGCAATAAAAGATTTTTTTTATCAGATAAATTGTAGTTTGAAGCTTGTGTTTTTAACTACTGTATCCATTTTTCAATACATCATGCGTATTTTTGTTAATATTTTTTTCGTTTTCTTGCTATTTTGATGTTATTTATTATGGTGCCTTATCGAACATAAAAAGTACATTAACATTTTTGTATCTCTTAACTGTTTAATAGTGTCAGCTGTTGAAAAAAAGAAAAATATTCAAACTGCCTGGTTTTTTTTGTGTTTTTTGTAAATTTTTGATAAAAAACCTTTTAAAAAATAAACCCCTTTTGAAAAAAGACATAAAAAATTGCCATGTTATTTTTTTGTTTTTTATTATTGAAATTTGCCCTTTTTGGGAAAATACTACAAATTAAACTTATAAAAGAATCAAATTAATTTAGTCACATGACAATTATCAAAAAACTGACACCAAATTTTAAAAACAAAGTAAGGGTTTTAAAAACATTTTACTAAAAAGCAATCTTCCCAAAATTTAAAAATTACACATAAAAATTATTTAGGACTTAAAAGCTGTAAAATTTTAATACAAAAAAATAATTAGTTCATGTGCATACCATTAATAGTGTTATATCGTGATGGGCGTTTATGAATGTTTCTTTTTCATCTTAAATTTTTACAATATTTTTATCAAAAAATAGAAATTTAAAAAGGGTCGGCAGCATTTATCTTTGCCCTTTCAACGGGAATTTTTTTTTTTCAAAAACCCCTGGCAATTAAGGGCCCCTCAAAAAATAAAGCCCTTTTAAAAAAACCTGTGTTTTAAACATACTTTTTTGAATTAAAATTGCGATTTAAAAATACTTTTTACTGGGATGAATGAAAAAACAACAGATATAAAAGGATATAATACCCCAAATTATCTCTTAAATTCTGAGTATTAAGAAAAAGTTCACACAATTTCGTAAAAGAACGGAAACCGTGCCATGTGATCTTCTTTGACAAAAAATCAGTAAGAAAGTACGAAGAGATAACATGTAATAAATTCACGATCGCTCGAGAATTTATTTCGAAAATTTCGAACTGATGTGGAATTGAGAAACAATCAGCAGAGAAACAAAAAATGGAAACTCACCAATGGGAAACTCCCAATCGAAATAATTTTATAACCATCTAGTTTCCTGTGTAAGTATAAGAGATATGGAAACAAAATGTGAGATGTTCATTTTATCGATCTGATGCGGTATTGACACTTAAAATATAAATCTGAGCATTAGAGTGATAATGAGTTTAGAAAAAAACACAATCGGTTTAAAATCACTATTCCTGCTTTGAAAAGACTCCTACATTCAATAACTTCACATCTTGAAATCCATACCATTTAATAAAATTATAGTGTATGAATAAAATAATTTGTTTTATTTTTTAACAAGAATTACAACATGCAAATAAAGTAAGCGGATGTAAAGCAATATTCTATTTAACACGCGTTACATTAATTCCCTATCAAAATGATAGTGAAATCAAGTACATTATATTACACGATATAAACACAGCATAAAAACACGAATGCTAGAACATCACATGACGTCAGGTATGACGTCAATAAGCCATCAGTGAAATTAAAAATGTTGCAAGTTCGGTTTGATAGTGCATTTATATGGTCTATACCCCTACCACCGCATGAACTGAATGGTGAAATTTGGAATAATTAAATATCCGCAGAAGTGTTTATACGGCGGTAATCAAATTACTGGGAAAACTTTACAGTAAGCTAAGCGTACGTTTCTTTCTTACGCTATCATCTTAAGGTGTATTATCCGAGATACACTTGAAAACTATTTTGACAAGGAATACTAGAAAAAGCCTTTGTGAATCAATCATTAAAAAAACAATGAAATATTTCTTTTATCAGATAAATTATAGACAACAGCTTTTGTTTTATCAAATTGTCTACTGTTCACTTCTTGATATCTCATATGTGTGTTGTTTTTTTTGTATCACGCTTTCTGAATATCTTGTTGTTCAGAGTTTGATATCCAATATGTAGTACATTTTCTTTTAATATAGACTGTGTGCGAAAAAATGTTATAGAACTATGAGTTGTTTAAAGATGTTTAAGACTAAACATTTCTCAATATTCATTTTATACTTGTTCATATTCTGAAAACAATTATTGCATAAGAATGTGATCCGGTGTCGTTTTGTTGATTTTTTAACGGTAGTGCCGTTCACATTTATAAACGTACGTTCTGACATTTAATGTAACATACATAACTGAATGAAGTTCTTATTGTTTGACGTTGCTAAGATAATACGTTGTTAAATATGAATAGGTATTTATAGGTTAGTGTAAGAGCATTTTGTTTTCTTACTGGTAATTGACTTTGAGATTGTACAAGAACAGATTAGATCACGCTTGGTGTCCCCGATTTGAGGTCCTGACATGGTAGTGTGGACTCCAGTCAATATAACTTTTTATATTCAATCAAGATACCCTTCCAATAAGACTTGTTATTTTTCAACAATCTACATCACAAACTGCATTAATATCTATTTGTTAAATAATAAAGGCTGGCGACTATCGTCTTAATGTTTTAGTTAGGTATTTGAGCAACTTACACTTGACGAGTTATTATATTTTGATTTGTTTCAAAGATTATTAGTTTTTATAAAAGATAATATATAAATATTATTAACCTTTTCAGGCGGTGCATATCCAGCAATTTTCCTCCTGTCGAAAATAAAAAAAAGTGAACTTATTGTTAATTTTGTGATATTTTAAAAGATTTAGGCTACACGACTTTCTGTTTTATGATTTTGATAGCGTTAAGAGGTTTACCAAAGCGAATTGATGTTGACACATCCTTTTAAATGCGTTTGTGTAAATTGCACCAATAATGAATAAAAAAATTATACAAAAACATATCAATAGCATAATGAGTATTTAACAAATGTAGTCATTCATTAAATAACGATATGTTGTATTTGCATTCTATTTCATAATCTATAACATTAAATGAGTATTGCAGCTGTTGGCATGTAACATTCGTTTCTATTTTCATTCATGTCAACTGAATTGAATTCCACTATAATTGATTTGTTTAAATGAAAAAAACATTATAAATATTCTGTTTTTGTGTTTATGTATAATATGAAGCTGAATATGTATAATTTATCGAAATAGACATCTTTTCCCAGCCATTGTTTGCCCGTGTGCCCTGTCATGTTTGGTGTCCTGCTTTGCTTCTTCCCGGTGGTCCTATCTTGGGGGATGCGTATCCTTTAATCCTTATCTTGTTGACTTTTGTTTCATAATCTCTTCTCATCTGATCTTTTATTATCTCTTGTGAAGTGATTCGCAAAAGACTCATAAATTTCTCTTGTCAGGAAATTGTATAGACGATAATGTCAACTAAGGTAATATTACCCACATTTTATCAGATGTAATTATTGAAGAACGTGTGCTCTGTCAAATGGTGTCTTTAGGACACAATTGATGAATATATGGTCATTTTATGTATCGACCTACTCAGTAATACTTACAGATTTTCGTCTCGACCTATAAATGATATACACATATTTATTTCTCATTATAACATTTATCGGACATATTGATGTGTCATTAGAGACCTTATTGTTATTGATATGACTATCAGGTATAAGGGTTTGAACGTAGCTAGTTTAACGTCTTGGGATAGATACATCAGATTGTTTCCATTATCTGTAATATTTTTTCTATCATTAATTCGTTGTGAATGATGAAAACAAAACAAATACGATGTAGAATCCAGGGAACAAAAAACGGGTATATAGCGATATATTTTATCCAAAGGATCTGTCCTTTATATGGATGGTCCATTTGTTTGTTTAAGATTAGCTTTTTTTTTTCTTTTTAAGTGAAATTTATTGTACCAATTGACATTTCAGATACATCCTATGCTTTATATTTTAAAAATGTAATATTTTTACTTTGAGTTATGAATCGTTTTATACTATTTTTATATGATTTATTTAAAAAAAAACTTTTTAAATGTAGAGGGAAATAAGTTAAGTGTAAAATGCTGAACAGTTTATTGCATCATTAAAGAAAGTGTTATTATGCTCATTTTTTCAATGTCAAATTGAGCTGAATTGAATACATGTTTTTAAAAGATTGTTAGGTGATGATTGCTCAACAGTTGATATTGGAAAAGATTAAGGTCTGCCTAAAATATAAGAAGATTGACCTACTCGTGATATAGATAAAATTTAGGTAAATTCTTGAAAGACGTTAACAAAGTATTTCCTTAGGCTATGTAAGTTATTTATCATTCGTGCGAAGTAAATAAAAAATATTCATATAACTTTGAATGGACATAATGTCACTTTCAGATTACAACTTAAGCTAATCACTATTTGGAATGTAATATGCCGAGAATATAATGTATTTATCCTGATATAGTCTACTGGAAGGCATGTTAAAAACATTAATGTGATCACAAATAAAAGGTTTGCTAACTTTTAAATAAGTAGATCTATTGCATTTCATTTTGAAATATTTTTTATTCTTTAATTTATTTCCATAAAGGAGATACTTTTTAACAAATTTGACTGCAGAAACATTTTTTTCTTCTTCCAAGAAGCGTAAAGGATTAAACCTTACTTCAACCAGTGACCTGCATTTTTGCAATTTTACAAATTTATTTGTTCATATGTTTACACTTAAATTTCGAAGAAAAAAACCTATCTTATCCGGTAACAAGTATTAAGTTTCACCATAAGAAATGGTAATTTGTTCTACTGAAATACATTGCAATTACCTAGTTCATGTTTATATTTGAACGTTCAGACACTACTTCAAAAACATCAAAGCATTCATTTTGATAATTTCAGGAAAACGTTCGTAATTAGTTTCGACGGAATTGTTAACGGCTATGTTAACTGATATTTACTGTAAGGATGCTGTATGTATACATGGTCTTATAATTACTTGCTTATATAATGTTGTTATGTTGTATAAATAACTCGAGTCTGGAAACTCAATATGTCTAACACGAAATGTTCGTGGACACTATTGGTATTTGCAAGTACCCTTAGTAAAATTCCACGCGTATGTTAATGAAATTCCCGCGTATCTAAAATTTTGGGTTAAACGAATAGACGATTTGCTTCAATAGAATTTTGCTTTCTTTAAGAAACTCAGGAACCTCTTAGAACTTTAAATTGCTACTAAATGCTATTGTTCATTTATGTTATTTTTTTTTTATTAAAATATAGTTTTAGATATCCCCAAAAGGCATGTGATACAGCAATATTTCAAGTATGAAACCTGGCTATTTACATGAATGAAGGTAATTCAAATTATAGACAAATTCCTGTTGTGACTGACCAACTAATATAATTAGTATATTAGAATATGATATAATAAAAAGATAAGTACAGTCTTCCTTTAAGACTTATTAATAATAACTATATGATATAATGAATTATTGTTTCTATTAAGATAACACAGCGGTAAGATGAATCGTAGTTGTAAAGGACAATTGGAGATATTCTCTTGACAAACAAAAGTTCTGATTTAAAAATATTTATCAATTTTGATTTTTTTTCAGCAAAGATAAATATAATTCACATCTTATAAAGTTAGTATCTGTTATTTTTGCGGCTACTGAAAGTGGTATTATTGTACGTGAGCAACTTAATATTGAACAAACAGAAATAAGTATTGTATTTCTTCTTTTTTACATCATTTTTGTTTTATCATCTCAATAAATTATATTGTTTTGTAAAACTGAAAACTAGACAATTAGTCTAGACAATGCGTCAGTCATTTTATATTTATTTAATTAGTTCTGAAATCGTCAAACATTTATGTCATGCTGGCATTACGTATGTCCTTGTTTTGCACACATTATAACACAAAATGGCGTACTATCACAGTTGTATTTTATGTAGCATTATTAAAACATGCAATATGTTATTTTAATAGACATAACTTTATTTGATGGAATCACTCTAGAAAAGTTATTTCTAAATAAGGAAAACCACGTTCAGTTGCAATTGGTAAAGTTCATATCTCGATAGGGTATGAACAAGCAACAAGTGAAGCTTAATGAGATTGAATCATTTACGTAGTTAAATGCTGCAGGTAATTACCACATAATATGTATGTTTCTTATTAAATAGGTATTGGATTTAATTCGTCAGTAAATTGATAAAATTTGCATTGACAAAAATGCGAAAAATGCTATGAATCGGATTGTTCGACCTTGATACTTAGCATGATAGATTGTTAACCTGTTAATCTAAAAAATGGTTATTGGATGTAGAAAAAACATGTGTTTTGTTTGACAATATGGCTGTAGATGTTATATATTTTTATGTAATAATATATGGACAGCTTGATGAATACAAAAATACAGGTTAATTGGCAGTTAAATATTTTCTTAATAGGAGAAATTATCTTGAAGTTAAAGTTAAACCAAAAGCAATGTTCAGAAATGTTAAGGAACAACTTCAAAATGAGAATTTAAATAAAACGCCTCAAAGTTATCAGTGGGTTCATATTTCATTAAATTTGCCGCCATTGCTGCCCTAATTATCACGTGACTAGCGAGAATTTATGTTCGGATACCTTTGCATGACATTTGGTGACCCGTGACCCAAATGCTATTTTTAATTGAAAACAAGACTTTGCAATTATGAATAACGGTGTATTTATTCAATAACAGACATTGTACCAAAAACATGTTGGATTTATATTGTTTTGAGTGATGATTCATGAATTATTTGTTTGTTTTTATTTAAAATCGTACACTTACTAAAAATAGTGTATAATCCGTTACTAAAAATAGATGCTAGAATTCCCTCGAGGTTTTATTTGAAAGCAAACTCCATATTGGTAATAAACATTCTCTTCATATTTACCTTACAAATAGTTGGGTACACAATGTCATCGAAGTTTTATTTAAAAACAAAACATGAATTGATTCAAAATTGGGTTGTTTATCAAATGGTATTTTTATTTGACCCAAATGTGATTAATAAGGGTGATTTAAATAGGTTTTTATGTACGGCACAGGAACTGCCAAAATTCTGGTAGTCTTTGCAAATAGGGTTGACCCATAATTTTACTGTCGCACAACGTCAACATCAAAGCGACATATAAAGTTATTGAAGCCAGAAGGCCCAGAACTAAATTTACTAACTCATTTAAACTATGTTTTTAAATAACAGGAAAGCCAAAATGTATCGCTTTAACTCATGTAATAAAATTAAAAGTCACATCGCATTTAAATGTGTAAAAAGTGTTACTCTTGTCATCTGAATATGAATTCATGTCATATGGCGAATACAAGAACCACTGGAATAAAGCATATTTGATATGTTAAGTGTAACATGTAAGCGCAATACAATAAAGTCCTGACACAATTTGCTATGATTTATGGGTTTCTATTTATATTCCTTCAAATATGTCTTTTCAACTGTAGAAATGTAAAGATGATTTATTGCAAATGCAACTGTTTAAGAGAGTTCGATTCCAGAACTAATACTTGTTTTGAATCTGTAAATGTTATGTAAAAACGGTGTAAAAAAGTGTAATCGTAGACACAAAGAAATTTAGGATCCCATCAGCGCTTGTTCGAGATATCCCGTGATGCTTTCACGATTTTATTAAGTGTTTCTTTAAAATAGGACAATATATCTGGTACAATATCTGAGATGAAATTATTTACGTATCAGACTTTGTATAAATGTTTCAATGCGATAATATTATCTTTCAGTATAGGTTAAATATAGCAGAATATGAGAAAGATACAGATAAAGAATATTTTATAAGATAAATAAATTTGATATATTACACAGATATATAGACGTTTGGCAACTATCACTATCTCCTTCATTTTATATCTCAAACATTTACAAAAAGTCATTATACACTTATTTAATTTTATCATGTAAAATAGTGCTTTTAAGTTTTTAAAGTGTTTCTTTTATTGTTGTTGTTGTTGATTTTGTTTACCATTTATGGTGATTTTAGTTGAAAACTTGAATAGGTCAAAAGAACTGACAAATAAAATTTAAAATCTAACCTAACGAATATACTTTTTGAACATTTAAATCTAAATGGTGCTTACAAATCTTGTGTGGAAATAAGCTTAATATCAAACCATATTTTCAAACATCGAAGAATATGTTAAATATGTAAACAAATTGTATTAGCACTAATTGGTTTCATAATCATATGACTGGGTAATTTTTATTTGATAAGTATTTTACATTAGGTGCATTTAAGCTTCAACCATATAACCAAAAAAAATCAAAAAGGGTCATCTACCATTTTTCAATGTCTCTACCATATTAAAGTAACAGAAGCTAATTACCCTCTAACAAATAAGCCGACAAGGATTTTATACAAAGCGCCACTATGACATTAATCTGATGGTCTTAATTTTAAATGAAGGCATTCTTCTTTTTATAACCGTAAATTTATGCTTTCTAAAGTTACTGATCGGACAAAGATTTTGATTAAAGTGTCACTTTGACCATACAGTTTAACTCAGTGACCTATAGGTGTCATATTCAAGCAATTGGCAAAGTTGCTTCAAAATAATATAACTCTCAACTTTTGTGGAAAATTTCAGAACATGTGCTCCCTCCATTTTTCCTCAATAGCAATTTCAATTATGCAAATTGCCCAAAATTAAAAGGCACTAAAGCTTTTAAGCAGCATGCCTCCAGATGAGCCAAACTATTTCAAAAAGTCACCCTTGAGAAAAAATGTAGGAAAAAAAGATATTTAATTTTTTTTATTTTAAATTTTAAGAACAGTAAAAAAATCACAATTCAAGACATGATTTACAGGTTACTTGCATTCAATGAATTATTTTGCAGTACTAGTATAAATCACCAAAGATCTAATGTATGTGTGTGACTAACGCAGTAAAAGCTATTTGTGTATATTCTGACCTTTGTAGGTAATATTCGTAGATTTTTTTTTTAAATACATTATAAAATGTTTTTTGAATAATTGAACACCAATGACGATCCTTTAAAGACGTTTGACTCCAGGTCCATTTTTCGTGACAATCTCAAATCAGTTGTTCTCATCAGTTAAAATATTGTCACGTGTCCAAATAAAGTCTAGTCTAAGGAACTTACAATGTCTTCATTTAAAAAATGTTATTTAGATACTTAAATCTAAAGCAGTTTCAGATAATGATCAGTCTATGGAATAAAATGTTCACACATAGGCAAGCAGCAATTAATCATGTAAAGTTACATTTCATGTTTTGTTTTGATAATGCCTTATCAAACATTGTAAAACAAGTTCTTGTAATCAACGAAATAAGTTCAATGTGAATGTTTTTTTAATCGTTTTAATGGAAAAATGTGTTTTGTTATCTTTGAAATGTAAATGAAAAATTGTTTTAGCAAGTGTTGCGAGATGCAACATTGCTTTATGAATTTCTTTATTTGATTTGGTTTCACCACTCCAAGGAACAGTGGCAACGTTTAAGTAAAGTTATGTGCTAGTTTATGCTCAGCCTTAATTCAATATTGTTTGAATGGAAAGTATTACAAAAACGCCAATATTGTTTGTGATAAATTTAGGTTCAAATGCAAATGCTTGAAAAAAGCAAGAATTTTATTTACTCTTAAATGAATATAAAATAGTATCGTGGGAAATAAATATATTGCTTACATACAAAAACGCCTTTTTAAAGCAAAACATGAACATATGTACCCAGCAGTGATTGTATTGTTTATTCTAACACGACCTGCATTTTTCACTATTGAATATAGAAGAACCGAAAGTGTGTGTTATTATGCAACAGAGTCACAGTTGACGTTCTATATTTAGATATGTGACGTAATCATTATACATGTGACGTAACCACTAAAAGAATCCGATGCGCTTAAAGTAAGTACGGAAACAAATCAGGCGCAATTTTGCTTAATATCAGGTACGGCAGCATTTAAATTTGTTGATGTCGTGTTAGAATCGAAATAATATATCCAAATCGGTGATTTTATCGCACAATAACATCACTGTTTGGAGTTCGGATGCGAGGAATTATATCACGAGGGCGTAGCCTTATGATATAATGTATTGTTTAATATGAGGCTAAGGGTCCTGGATTACGAACAGTCTCTATTAAACAAAACTGCAAAATTGTCATTTTTTCAGATTCGGGCGTTCCTTAGGGATTCTTTTTTCATTATTGTTTTTCTGTCTTTTATCAATAAACGTACCTTTAATTAAAAATTTTGAATTGATATCTTTATCAATTTAATTTCCCTGGTAGTTTGACACATTAAAGAGTATTCTTTCAACATGCTTAATCAATTATCCAATTTGGGATCAAAATATACACAAAAGTGTTCACAATATTTTTATAAAAATATCATTATAAAAAGTATTACAGGATATCACAAGTGAAATTTAGTGGTGTATTTCGATTATTTGGTGGTGTTCTACCATATCACAAAAAATATATATAAACAGCTGATCTTACGTAGCGCTTCATTCTCTTTCCGGTTAGGCTGCAGATAGATCTATGATAGGTAGGAATTTTGGTATTTATATCTAGCCATCCTTCTAAATAGTGAAATGTATTTAGTTTGATTTTGGTTTATTTCTATCGTTGAGTATTTGGTCTCGCGTTATATGTTATTATTTCAATTATATTGAGATTATTTACATCGATATTCGGGCAGTTAAAATAACTACTTTTGCTCTGTCTAATATGCATGAACACTTTTATTTTTCACCATATAGGAATGAGAGAGAGACGCACATGCCAAGATTATAATGTCATATGTCGTTAGGAGCTTATCCTTTGTAAGTGTTGACTTGAATTATTATTATTTATTAAACTAAACTTTGTTAAATACTTGTTTAGAATTAATAAGTTGATAAGATGCTGTTCCAGCTATCTAATGATATTGTTCGAACCATTGATATTGTTTGAACCATTAATATTGTTTGAACCATTGTGTGAAATGTTGAAAATGAGAAATGTTGTAATGCTGTCTTAATAATTATTTTCGTAATGAGTTTATGTTTTTTATTAATAAATTCTTCTTGGTTTCAGGACGTTTTTTATTGACAAGTATTAGCTTGGTTATGAAGAATTGAGAGAACTATATCATAAGTCGAATTCTATGTATAAAAGAAAAACTGTATAAACCAAGATGAAGCTGAAACCTCTTTAGTTGTTTATCCACCTGTATCCATCTCACCCAAGAAAACCCCCCTGTAACAGTAAGAATATGACGTTCAGGATACTTATCTAGTGTTTTATGTATAATACATAAAAGTCCGTTTACCAGCCTTTTATATTTTAATACCCGTACGGTCCTTTCTTGTAAATATACGGGTTTTTATGTTTGTTAGAGATAAACATAATGTAAAAATCTGTCATAACTTATGTAAATTGAAAACCAGATCCACGATCTTTCTGCCTGAAATGATACACGTCTTACGATTTTGATGAGTCTAAACATGCAATCCTGGACAGATAAAACATCGAATTTGTAACTTTTAAACATGTTAATTTAATATGGGAAAAACATTTATAAAGTTTTTACATTTACTTTTTATGCTTACATTGCGAAAATAGCATTGGAAATTTGAACAATATTATAAAAATTACTAATCAAACAGACAGGCAAACATCCAGAATTTCATTTTAATTCATTTTATCGAATTGGTGCGGTATTGACACTTAAAACATAAATCTGAGCATTAGAGAGATAATGAATTTAGAAAACAACAACAACAACAAAAAACACAATCGATTTATAATCACAATTCCAACTACACATTTTTAGTTCCATACTACTTAATGAAATCATATTGTATGAATAAAATAATTTGTTTTATTTATTTTCAAGAATTACAACATGCAGAAAAAGTAAGTGGATGTAAACCAATATTCTATTTAACATGCGTCACATTAAAATGATAGTGCAAGTTCAGTATATTACACGATATAAACACAGCATAAAAACACGAATGATACCACATCACTTGACGTCAATAAACCATCAGTAAAATTGAAAATGTTGCAGGTTCGGTTTGATTGAGCATGTATATGGATAGTACTGGCAAATGCAAGCCGCTGTCTATACCCCTAGCACCGCATCAGCTGAATTCAACATTTTAAATGGTGAAATTCTGAATATATAAATATCCGCAGAAGTGTTTTTACGGCGGTTATCAAATATGTGTACGGTACTTGGAAAACTTTAAGCTAAGCGTACGTTTCTTTCCTACGCTATCACCTTAAGGTGTATTATCCGAGATACACTTGAAAACTATTTTGACAAGGGATACTAGAAATAGCCTGTGATGAATCAATCATTAAAAAAACAATGAAATATTTCTGTTATCAGATAAATTGCAGACAACAGCTTTTGTTTTTATCTAGATGTCTACTGTTCACTTCTTGATACATCATATGTGTGTTTTTGTTGTTACACGCTTTCTGAATATCTTGTTGTTATCTATTTATAGTTTGATATCCAATTTGTAGTACATTTTCTTTTAATATAGACTGTATGCGAAAAAAATGAAATAGAACTATGATTTGTTTAAAGATGTTTAAGACTAAACATTTCTCAATATTCAATTCATACTTGTTCATATTCTGAAAATATTTATTACATAGGAATGTGATCCGGTATCGTTTTAATGATGTTTTAACGGTAGTGCCGTTCTCATTTATAAACATACGTGCTGACATTTAATGTAATTAATATCTATTTGTTAAATAATAAAAGCTGGCGACTATCGTCTTAATTTTTTAGTTAGGTATTTGAGCAACTTACACTTGACGAGTTATTATTTTCTGTTTTGTTTCCAAGATAATTAGTTTTTATAAAAGATAATATATAAATATCATACACTTTTCAGGCGATGCAGATCCAGCAATTTTCCTCCTGTCGAAAATAAAAAAAATGTGAACTTATAGTTAATTTAGTGATATTTTAAAAGATTTAGGCTACACGACTTTCTGTTTTATGATTTTGATAGCGTTAAGAGGTTTAACAAAAGGAATTCATGTTGACAAATCCTTTGAAATGCGTTTATGTAAATTGCAACCATAATGAATAAACAAACTTATACAACAACATATCAATAGCATAATGAGTATTTAAAAAAATGAAGTCATTCATTATATAACAATATGTTGTATTTACATTCTATGTGTTTATGATTTCATAATCTATAACACTAAATGAGTATTGCAGCTGCTGACATGTAACATTCGTTTCTATTTCAATTCATGACAAATGAATCGTATTACATTGTGATTGATTTATTTAAATGAGATTACATTATAATTATTATAGTTTTTGTGTTTGTCTATAATGAGAAGCTGTTTATGTATAAATTATCAAAATAGACTTTAAATCCCGGCCTATGTTTGCCCATGTGCCCTGTCATGTTGGATTTCCTGCTGGGCTCCTTGCCGATGGTCCGGTTTTTCAGGACGCGTATTTTTGAATCCTGCCCGTCCATGTGATTTGTTTAACATATTTTCATCTGATCTCTTTTTCTCATTTATAAAGTGATTCGCTAAATCCGAGACAAAGAAAACACTCATACATTTCTCTTTTCATGAAATGGTATAGCCGATTATGTCAACTAAGGTAAAATTGCTCGGGACCATCTTATCAGTTGTAATTCAGTGAGGAACGTGTGGTCTGTCAAATGGTGTCTTTAGGACACAAATGATGAATATATGGTCATTATATGTATCTACCTACTCAGTAAGATTTCCAGATTTTCGTCTCAACTTATAAATGATATATACACATATCAATTTCTCATTAAACATTTATCTTACAAACTCTGTGGACATACTGATATGTCATAAGAGACCTTATTGATATATGACTATAAGGTATTAGAGTTTGAACGTGGCTAGTTTAACGTCTTGGGATAGATACATCGGATTGTATACATTATTTGTAATAATTATTATATCATTAATTCGTTGTGATTAATTAAAACAAATACGATGTAGAATCCAGGGAGCAAAGATGTGTCCTTAATATGGATGGTCAATATGTCTGTTTTGACTACCATTTTCCTTTAATCTTTCTTTAATGGAAGGGTTAATTTGTCCTGTTGAAATTTAAATTATGTTTTATAATTTATTCCATAATTAAATTAAAGTGATATTATGGTAATTTTTTTTCATTGTCAAATTAAGCTTATTTAACTGCATATTTCAAAATATTTAGTGTTATAATGGTGATTGGCCAACAGATGATATTATTAGGTCTGCCTAAAACGTAAAAAGACTGCCCCACGAATTTCATGAATTGAATGTTATAGGTTAATCTGATTAATATAAGCGAAAGATTTCTACGGCAGTTTGAGTTATTTATAGTTCATCCAAAGTAAATAAAAAATGGAAATCTAAGCTTACTATACTTTCACATGTTCAATAACTATATACCCTTGAATGGACATAATGTCACGTTAAGATTTTTACTAAAGCTAATCACTTATAAGTATTGAGTAAACAAAAAACACTTTTTAATTCATTTTATAATCTTCCAAGAAGCTAAACTAATTAAACTATATTTTAAACTTAAGTTAGTGACCTGCAATTGTATGAATCTATTTGTTTTTGTTTTTTTATCTTCAATTTCGAATTAGAAAAAAGCTACTTAACCGGTAGCAAGTGTTTAGTTTCACCGTAAGAAATGATAATTTGCTCTACTGACATAAATTACAATTACCTAGGTCATGTTTATATTGGAACGTTCAGACATTACTTGAAAAAGATCAAAACGTTCATTTTGATAAATTCAGGAAAACGTTCGTAATTAGTTCCGACGGAATTGTTAACGGCTATGTTAACAACTAATATTCACTGTACGGATGTTGTATCTAATGAATTTCCGTATACATGATCTTATAATTACTTGCTTATATAATGTTGTTTTGTTGTAAAAGTAACTCTAGCCTGGAAGCTCAATATGTCTAACACGAAATGTTCGTGGACAGTATTGGTATTTGCAAGTACCTTAAGTAAATTCCACATGACTTTGTATGTTAATGAAATTTCCGCGTATCTAAAAGTTGGAGTAAAACGAATAGACGATTTGCATAATAGAAGTTTTCTTTTTTAAGAAACCCAGGAACCTCTTAGAACTTTAAATTGCTACTAAATGATATTGTTCATTTATGTTATTTTTAAATAAAATAAAACTTTATCTTAATATCTCCAAAAGCGTGCGAGACAGTAATATTTCAAGTATGAAACCTGGCTATTTACAAATGCATGAAGGTAATTCAAATTATAGACAAATTCCTGTTTGTGACTGACCGACTGATATTATAAGAATATAATTTGATAAAAATATAGGTACAGTCTTCCTTTAAGACCTATTAATAATACTTAAATGCTATTATGAATTATTGTTTCTATTAAGATAACACAGCGGTAAGATGAATCGTAGTTGTAAAGGACAATTGGAGATATTCTCTTGACAAACAAAAGTTCTTATTTAAAAGATATTTATTAATTATGTTTTTTTTTCAGCAAAGATAAATATAATTCACATCTTATAAAGTTAGTATCTTTTATTTTTGCGGCTACTAAAAGTAGTATTATTGTACTTGAGCAACGTGAGCAACTTAATATTGAACAAACAGAAATAAATATTGTGTTTCTTTTTTTACATGATTTTTGTTGTATCATCTCAATAAATTCTATTGCATTGTAAAACTGAAATCTAGACAATACTTCAGTCATTTTATATTTATTTAATTAGTTTTGAAATTGTCAAACATTTACGTGATGGTGGCTTTACGTATGTCCTTGTTTTGCACACATTATATCACAAAATGGCATACTACCACAGTTGTTTTTTATGTAGCATTATTAAAACATGCAATATGTTATTTAATAGACATATCTTTATTTAATGGAATCACTCTAGAAAAGTTATTTCTTAATAAGAAAACTTACGTTCAGTTGCAATTAGTAAAGTTCATATGTTGATATGTTTTGAACAATAAACACATTAAAACAAAGTAGGTAAACCTTAATGAGACTGAATAATTTACTGTTGTTTACGTAGTTAAATGTTGCAGGTAATTACCAGAAAATATGTTTGTGTGTTATTAAATGGGTATTGGATTCCATCTGTCAGTAAATTGATCAAAATTGCATTGACAAAAATGCGAAAATTGCCTATGAATCAGATTGTCCGACCATGGTACTTAGCATGATAGATTGTTTATCTATTAATCTAAAAAAATGATGATTGAATGTAGAATGAAAGGCATTTTTGTTTGTTTTACACTATGGCTGTAGATATTTTATATTTCTTTTTGTAACAATATATGGACAGCTTGATGAATACAAAATACGGGTTAATTCGCAGAAAAAATATTCTAAATAAGTAAAAGATTGAAGACAATTATCTTGAAGTTAAAGTTAATAAAGAAGCCGGTCAGAAATGTTGAGGAGCAACTTCAAAATGAGAATTTAGTTTGTAAATAAAAGAGAATTACGTTCCTAACTTACTCATGTAAACTATGTTTTTTTAAATAATAGGAAAGCCAAAATTTATCGCTTTAAACCATGTAATTAATTTCAAATTACATCGGATTTGAATGTGTGAAGAGTGTTACTGTTGTCTCCACTTAAATATGAATTTTTATCATATGACGATTACAAAAACTACTGGAATAAAGCATTATTGATACGTTAAGTGTAACTTGTCAGTGTCAGTGCAATACAATCTTGTCATGATGATTTATGGGTTTCAATTTATATTCTTTCAAATATGGTTTTAAACTGTAGAAATGTAAAGATGATTTATTACAATTGTAACAGTTACAGAGAAATCGATGCCAGAACTAATATTCATTTCGAATGTGTTAATGTTATACGTATCAATGCTATCATTTAATTAAAGTGTAATCGTAGACAAAAAAATTATGATGCCATCAGCGCATGTTTGAAATACCACGTGATACTTTCACGATTTTATTTAGTGTTTCTTTAAAAATGTACAATATCTCAGATGAAATTATCTACGTATGAGACGTTGTATGAATGTCTTAATTCGAAAATACCATATTTCAGTATAGGTTAAATATAGCAGAATATGAGAAAGAGGCAGATAAAGAATATTTTATAGATAAATAAATTTGATGTATTACACAGATATAAAGACGATTGGAAACTGATACTATCTCTTACATTTTATATTTTAAACATTCGCTAAAAGTAATTTTACATTACTTTTATTTGTATATGTAAAATCATGCTTAGATTTTAAAATATTTGTTGTTGTTGATTTTTTAATATTTTGATGACTGTAAGTTGAAAACTTGAATGGTTCAAAAGATCAAATATCCTGCCTCTAAGAATTGACAAATGGAGATATTAATTTATTCAAAAGAATATGTTTTTTTGTACATTTAATTCTAAATGGTGCTTACAAATCTTTTGTGAAAATAAGCTTAAGGTATGACACGCCTAATGCATTACCTTCACTTTGAAGAGTATTCAAATAGGCTAGAGATTGAAACTGAGGGGCGTGGGTTCAAGCCCACAAGAGGCTTTTTTTCTTTTCTTTTTTTCTTTCTTTGAATATGTGTCTCTCGTATGACTATTGGTAAGAAAAATATGTTTCATTTTAATTATAAAATTATTATCGGTATGTATTGGCTAAACTATGCAAAATGTATTATTAAATATGGTACCTGATATTTTCAAAGTCTAATAAAATAAAAACTTGACCGTAAAAGTATTTTATATTTAAAAAGATCAATCAATATACACTTTTTAGAAATGTATGCAAAATTTGTAAACATCCCCTCATTTTGGTAAATTTGAGGGATATTTTGAATAAGGCACCCCAAGAAGGAAAATGGTCAAACAACAATTTAAAATGGGTGCGGTAGGGTAACATTTTTATACATATTTCAAACATTTTGAGTAGAAACAATAATTTTACTTATGACACTTTTAAGCAGCTGAATGCTATTCTTTGTTTCTATACAATGTTCAGTCGGAAAGCTATTCTTGAATAATGTTTATATAATAGACTTTTTAGAGTTTCTCATTTCTGAAAAAGAGCCCTTCCAATAGCTAAGTTTTGGTTAAGAACAATCTCCATTACTCGTCAACCATACGGTAAACTTTGTTTAAATTTTGCACACACCTGTCTTTTAAGGTATATAACTGACCTATGTTGTCAATTTTATAGTTCCTTAAAGTGCCAATAAGGGGGCTCATACCTTAATATCAAACCATATACCGAATAAATTGTATAAGCACTAATTACTTTCATAAACATATGACTAGATAATCTTGATAAGATAAGGATTTCAAATGAGGTGTATTTTTTGCTTTAGCAAATGACAAAAGAATAAAAAAAGGTCACCTACTACGTATACCCTTGTTCAATGTCTCTACTAAATATAACTAACAGAAGCTGATTACCCTTTAATTAATAAGCCGACAAGGATTTTATACAAAGCGTCACTACGACATTAACATGATAACCTTAACATTAAAAATATGCAATTTTCTTTTTTATAACCGTACATTTATTCTTTTTGAAGTCACTGATTGGACAACGATTTTGATTAAAATCACTGTGCCCTTGACATTTGAATCAGTGAGCTATAGGTGTCATATTCAATGGGCAACGTTGCTTCTAAATAATATAAATATCAACTTTTGTGCAAAATTTCAGAACATGTGCTCACTCTATATTTACTCAATACAAATTTTAATCATGCAAAGTTGCCAAAAATTAAAAGGCGCTAAAGATTTAAAGCTGCATGCCTCCAGATGAGCCAAAAATATTGCAAGAAAATCTATCTTGAGAAAAAAGTAGAAAACAGATTCGTAGAAAAGATTTGTAAAAAAAACATTAATCACAATTCAAGAAATGATTTACTTGTTACTTGCATTTAACAACAAATTTTGCAGTACTGGTATGAATCACCATGGTTCTAATGTGTGACTAACGCAGTAAGGGCTATATTTTGTATATTCTATTCTCTTTTGGTAATATTCGAAGATTTTAAGTGCCATTTGCAATATGTTAAATACTTTGTTTTGTTAACTTAAATATATTTTCTTTACAATACATTTAAATTATTTATATTTTTAAATATTTGAACAACAATGACGCTCCTTCAAAGACGTTTGACTCCAGGTTCGATCATGTTGTTTCACGATCACAAATCAATTGTTCTCATCAGTTAAGATATTGGCACATGTCCAATACAGTCATTTAATCTATCTTAAGGAACTTAGAATGTTTTCAGTTTTAAAATGATCTTTAAATATGAAAATCTAAAATAGTTTCCATCAATATCTGATTATGATCAGTCTATGGAATAAAATATTCACACGTATACAATCAGCAATTAATCATGTAAAGTTACATTCCATGTTTTATTTTTGTAGTTGATGATGCCTTATCAAACATTTTAAATCAAGGTCTTGTAAATCAACGAAATAAGTTCTATGTGAATGTTTTTCAATAATTTTAATGGAAATTTGTTTGTTATCTTTCAAATTTAAATGAAAAATGTTTTTGCAAGTGCTGCAAGTGTCAACATTGCATTATAGAATTTCTTTATTTGATTTTGTGTCACGATTTATTGGAATATTGGCATCGTTTAAGTAAACTTATTTGCTAGTTTATTCTTAGCCTTAATTAAATTTTCTTTGATTGGTAAGTATTAGAAAAACGCTTAGTTAATATTGTTTTTGTAAATTAATGTTTAAAATGCTTGAACAAAAAGAACAACATTTCATTTATGAAAAGAAATACAAAATAATATGGTGGGAATTAAAGATATATTTTATAAACAAAAACGCATATCAATTAGTTATTGAATTGATTATTAAGAGGCTTTGTGAATAACTTGCAATTAAGAACTTACAAAATTATACAACATGTCAATAGTATAATGAATCTTTAAAAATGAAATCATTCATTAAATAACTATTTGTTGTATTTGCAATCTTATGTGTTTATGATTTTGTAAACTATAGCACTAATTGATTATTGCAGCTGCTGGCATGTAACATTTGTTTCTATTTTCATTAATGACAAGTGAACCGAATTCCACTGTAATTGATTCATTTAAATGGGATAACTTTATAGATATTTTTGTTTTTGTGTATAATGAGAGGCTGTATATGTATAAGTTATCGAAATAGACTTTTTATCCCAGCCAATGTTTGCCCGTGAGCCCTATCATGTTTGGTGGACTTCTGGGCTAATTGCCGATGGTCCTGTGTTGGGGGATTCGTATCATTGAATGCCGCCCTTCTTTGCTGGTTTTGTTTTCTCTTCTCTTCAGATCTCTTCCTCTCTCTTCTTTCTTAAGAATTGCAAATGTATTTAGATAGATTATATGAATATTGTAAAAGTTGAGGATGATAAGTTAATGCAGATAAAACTAAAATGTTTTTATTTAGGAAAAGAGGGGCTTAACTAAGAAATGAGGTTTCGATATATATATAATTATGATGATAATGATTTGAAGTAGTAAATGATTTTAATTATCTAGCAAGAGTTTTCAATTACACTGAAATTTTTTTTACTTTAAATCAGAAATTGCAGGTAAAGCGTTAGAGGTGCTTAATGTTTTGCTTTTGAATTGTAAAAAGTATTGTTTTAAACTAAAGTTATTATGTCAGCTCTTTTTTTGTTGGCTCAATTTTGATTTATTCTTAAGAAATATGGGGCTTTACAAAATCAAAACAAATTTGAAAGGATACATTTGAAATTTTGTAAAAATATATTGTTAGTAAGATAAACTACCTGTACTGTGAGTTGAGAAGATATCATTTGTTCATATCCCGTTATGTACGCATTGCTAAATATTGGTTCAAGTTGCTGCACGATGACACTATTATTTTACGCTAATTTAATCAGCTAGTATTAAATGATTGTAATAAAGGGTTTGTGTGACTATGATTTTACTGATGTTTGGAATACCCCACATGATATTGTATTTACAAAAAGATCCCGATATTTAGACAACGGATTTTTGATTGTTTTATACAGGGGTGGCATGTATCTAAAAAAACAAGTTCTGTATTGAAATTATATAATGTATATAAAATAAATTTTTGTTACGAAGATTATTTAGATATATTGCCTGAACATTTGAGACGACTTGTTACTAGATTGAGAGCTTCTGTACAGAACAAACTGGTAGATATGCTAGAAAAAGAATACAAAGAAATGCACGCAACTGTCAATGTTCTTCTGTATAAGACTAAGAACACGAATTTCATTTTGTTAATATGTGTCCGTGTTATACAAATATTCATAACCTTTATATTAAAAGATAATATTTTGTTAGCCCAAGTAAGTACAAATTCATTGCATTGCCGCAAAGTAAAAATAGAAGTGAGCTACATAAATTAGCTGATAATTACATAACTGTTATGACTGTTAGAACTTCAGTATTAAATAATGTTCAATGATATGATCCAATTTTTCTTCTGAAATATGTTCATCCTCTATTAACTGAGGCTTAATGACAATTTAAAATTATTAATTTCTTAATAGTATTTATATTATTGATTTATTTATATTGATTGCACTGAAAAGTAGATGTTACGTGGTTACTTGAAAATAATTATGTATAATTATGACGATGTACTATGTACAAATCAGAAATTATAATTATGTTCTGTTTTGTTCTTTTATGAAATGATTTGTAAAATCCGAGACAATGAAAACACTCATGAATTCCTTTGTGCATGAAATGATATAGCCGATAATGTCAACTTAGGTAATATTAGTAACATGTTATCAGATATAATTTGAAGAAGAACGTGTGGTCTTTCAAATGGTGAATTAAGGACACAAATGATGAATAAATGGTCCTTATATCTCTAAGTAAGATTTACAGATTTTCGTCTCAATCTATAAATAATATATACTCATATATATTTCTTATTATACATTTATCTTACACAAAACTGTGGACAAATTGATGTTTCATTAGAGACCTCATTGTTATTGATATGACTATAAGGTATAAGAGTTTGAACGTAGCTAGTTTAACATCTTGAGATAGGGATAGATTCATCGGATTATATACATTATTTGTAATAATTATTCTATCATTCATTTGTTGTGAGTAATAAAAAACAATTACGATGTAGAATCAAGGGAACAAAGACAGGTATAGAGCGATATATTTTATCCAAAGAATGTGTCCTTTATATGGATTGTCCATATGTTTCTTTACACTAGCGTTCCCAAAAATCTTTCTATACTTGTCAATTTGGCCCTTGATACGTTCTATATTTTAATGTATTGCATAATTACATTAAAGTGACATTATCCTCATTTTTCTTCATTGCAAATTGGTCTGAATTGGCTACATGTTTCAAAGGATTGACAGTTATAATGATGATTGACCAACAGTTCATTTTGGAAAATGTTACGGTCTGCCTAAAATATAAAAATACTGTCCATTGAATGTTGTAGATAAATTCAAGGTTAATTAAGGTCTAGAAAAAACTTTCCTTAGGTCATATAAGTTATTTATCACTCATGCGAAGTAAATAATAAATTGAAAGGAATGAAGGTAAAATATATATAAACTTACTTTACTTTCATTTGTTAATACACTATATACCCTTAGATGGACATAATGTTATTTTTAAGATTACTACTTAGGCTAATCACTTATTAGAATTGAGAAAACAAAACACTTTATTATTCATTATAATTATCAATTGTATTTTATTCATTTTTCATAGAGTGGCGTGCAGATATCTATTTAAGATATATCATTTGACAACTTATTACGGTTAAGTTTTGTACAATGAATCATTTACGTATTGTCATGGAATATTATATGTAACAAGAAATAAGTACTAACATTGTTAGTTTGAAAGAATAATTTCATGCACATATACATCTTTCTTAACTATTTGGGATATTATGTAATAAACCAAGAATATCATTTATTTGTCCTGAAGTAATTGTTTAATATAGTCTAATGGAAGGCACAATAGAAGCACAAATATTACGTTTGCAAACTTTCAAACAAATATATATATAATTCAAATCCATTTCTTATATCTAACAGCAACAGATTCTCTCTAACAAAATTAGTTGCAGATACATTTTTGTTCTTTGCCAACAAAAAATGATGTCAGTGACCTGCAGTTTTTTGCAATTTCATTAATCTATTTGTTTTGTTAAATTTTACCCTTCAATTTCGAAAGAAAGAAAACATTTTGCCTAACCGGTAACAAGTATTATGTTTCACAACAAAAAAATGATAATTTGCTCCACTGACATAAATTGCAATTGCCTAGGTCATGTTTATATTGGAACGTCAATAAGATCAAAACGTTCAGTTTGATAAGTTCAGGAAAACGTTTGTAATTAGTTCCGACGGAATTGTTGAGGGCTATGTTAACAACTGATATTTACAGTAAGGATGCTGTATCTTATGAATTTCCGAATACATGGTCTTATTCTTACTTGCTTACGTAATGTTATTTGTTGTATAAGAAAATCTAGCCTGAAAGCTTAAACTGTCTAACACGAATTTAAATGAACCATGTAATTAAAGGAACCGAATTTTATTGAGATTTATAATGAGGGATAAACACGAATAGATGGTAAGCTTCAATATAAGATGTTTACCTTCTGACTTGCATTATTATATGATTGAGTATTTGATTCAATTTGTCAGTAAAATGATATAAATTGCATTAACAAAATGTTAATATTGCTATGAATCGGATTGTTCGACCATATGATATAAAGCATGATAGATTGTTTATCTTTGAATCTGAAAAATAAGAATTGAATGTAGAAAAATGACATATTTGTTTGTTTGACAATATGGCTGTAGAATATTTTGACTTTTGTTTTTACAATATATTGATAGCTTGATGAATACAAAAATACGTTCTACCGCAGGAAAAATTATTTTCGCCCGCACCCCATCCCTTTTCTCCTAATTGATTATCAATTTACAAACAACAGATGACATCGATTGACATAAATATGTGTATAGCTTTATAAGTTCGAAGAATATTATCTTGAGGTTAAATTTAAATAACACAGTTCTTAAATGTTATTGAGCAGCTTCAAAATGTGTTTAAATAATACGAAAAACAAATGCATCGCTTTTAGCCATGTAATAAAGTTCAAAGTCACATCGCATTAAATGTGTGAAAAGTGTTACTCTTGTCATCTAAATATGAATTTATATCATAAATTATGCTACTGGAATAAATTATAATTGAGTTTAGTGTAACGTGTCAGTGTCACTGAAATATAATCAAGTCATGACACAATTTGCTATAATTTATGGGTTTCAATTTATATTCTATCAAATGTGGTTTTAAACTAGATGATTTATTGCAAATATAACAGTTACAGATAAATCGATGGCAGTACTAATATTTGTTTTGAATTTGTTAATGTTACATATAAAAGCTGTCATTTAATTAAAGTGTAATCGTAGACACAAAGAAATAGCGCTTTTTCGAGATATCACGTGATGCTTACACGATTTTATAAAGTGTTTCTTTAAAATAGTACAATATCTAAGATGAAAGTATCTACGTATCAGACTTTGTGTGATTGTTTCAATGCGAAGGTACCATCTTTCAGTATAGGTTAAATATAGAAGAATATGAGAAAGATGCAGATAAAGAATATTTATTAGATTAATAAATTTGATATATTACACAGATATAAAGACGGTTGGCAACTGACACTATCTCTTACATTTTATATGTTAAACATTTACAAAAATCCACGTAAAGATTAACAACTTCTTTTATTTTTTTAGGTAAAATATATTTATATCTTCATAATGATTCTTTTCTTTTTGTTGTTGTTTATGTTTTTACCATATGTGATGACTTAAAGCTGAGAACTTGAATTCGTCAAAATTATCCTGCCTCAAATCATTAACATAATATAAGCCAAAAATATAAATAAAACCAAAGAAGAGTGTTATCGTACATTTCAGTAAAAATGGTGTTTGCAAATCTTTTGATTAGATGAGGATTTTACATCAAGTGCATTTGTAGCTTTTACCTTATGGCCAAAAAAAACCCCAACAAAACCAAACAAAAAACAACAACAAAGGGTCATCTACTACCCTTATTCAATGTTTCTACCAAATTAAACTAACAGAAGCTGATATATGAATTCTAACGTAGCTAATTTAACGTTGTTGGATAGAAACATCAGATTGTATTAATTGTTCTACACGTATCATCAATTTGTGGTGAAATAATAAAAACAATTACGATGTTGATTAAAGGGAACAAAGACAGGCATAGAGCGATATATTTTATCCAAAGTATGTGTCATTTATAGATTGGATTATTATAGATTGTCCACATGTTTCTTTAGACTAACTTTTTCCAAAATTCTTTCTTTACTGGTAGGGTTAATTTGACCCGCTGACGTTTCAAATATGTTCTATACTTGAATTTATAGCATCATTTAATTAAAGTGACATTATCCTCATTTTTGTCATTGCAAATTGACCTGAATTGGCTACATGTTTCAAAAGATTGACAGTTATAATGATAATTAAGCAACAGTTCATGTTGGAAAATGTTATGGCCTGCCTAAAATATAAAAAGACTACACTAACTTACTTTCCATAGACCATGTAAGTTATTTATCAATGATGTGAAGTAAATAATAAATTGAAAGGAATTCAGGTAAAATCTAGACTTATAAACTTTACATTCATTTGTTCACTAACTATATATTCTTGGATGAGCATAATGTCATTTTAAGATTACTATTTAAGCTAATCACTTATGACAATTGAGAAAACAAAAAAATAATTATCCATTATAATTACCAATTGTATGTTATTCATTTTGTCGTAGAGTCGCGTGCAGATATCTATTAAAGATATATCATTTGACAACTATGACAATAAATAGATCCTTTCTCTAACCTTTTATTTGAAAAACAATAGATTTAACCACTGACAAACATTAACATGTGCTCTTTTGTTAACAAGTATGTTGTTGTTATGTATGTAAAAATCTTATTGTATCCACTTATCCATTTATCTGATAGTTAGAAATTGGCAGGTCAGGAATATGTGCATAGTTATACCGGTTAGGTATAAATTATCACTTCGCGTTTGGTACAATAAATCATATACGTATTGTCATGAAATATTATATGTAACGGGAAATAAGTACTAACATTGTTAGTTTTAAAGCTCAATTCTTTGGACATACAAATCTTTCTAAACTTTTTGGGATATTCTGAAATACCGAGAATATCAATTATTTGTCCTGAAATCATTGTTTAATATAGTCTACTGAAAGGCATGTTAGTACGTAGCACAAAATAATAGGATTGCAAACCTTCAAATAAATATATATATAATTCATATCCATTTGAAATATTGAACAGCAACAGGTTCTCTCTACCAAATTGGTTGCAGAAACATACTTTTGTTCTTCGTCCAAGAAGCTTAAATGATTAAACATTATTTAAAAATGATGTCAGCGACCTGCATTCTTTTGCAATTTCATTAATATCTTTGTTTTGTTAATTTTTCCCCTTCAATTTCGAAAGAAAGAAAGTTTTTTTTCTGCCTATCCGGTAACATGTATTAAGTTTCACCGTAAGAAATGGCAACTTGCTCTACTGACTTCAATTGCAATTACCTAGGTCATGTTTTAATTTCGTTAGTTACAAAATTTTCAAGCATTTACGTCATATTGGTCATACGTATAACCTTGTTTAGCACACGTAATAACATAAAATATTGTTACTATTACAGTAACTGTTGCAGTTAATGTATTATTATTATTATTAATTATGCAATATGTTATTTTAATAGGCATAATTTTATTTAATGGAGTCTGTCTAGAAAAGTTGTTTGTTAATATAAACAAAATTACGTTCACTAGTAATTGGTAAATTTCATATCCCAATAGGCTTTGAACAATGAACACATTGAAACAAGTAGATGAAACTAAATGAGAAATTTATTAGATAAAACATTAATTGTTAATTTGTTAAGTGTTGTAGATACTTACCAGTTAATATATATTTGTGCTATCAAATGGATATAAGATTCATTCCCGCACTAAATTGATAGAAATTGCATTGAAAAAAATTCGAAAATTGCTATGAATCGGACTGTTCAACCAGGATACCTAGCATGAAATCTATGTTGTTGTTTTTTTTAAGTAAGAAAGACAAATGCATCGCTTTAAACCATGTATTAAGTTCAAATTACACCGCATTTAAATATTTGAATAGTGTTACTCATGTCACTTAAATATGAATTTATTCATATGAAGATTACAAAAACTACTGGAATAAAGCATAATTGATACGTTTCATTAAGTGTAACGTGTCAGTGAGATACAATAAAGTCATGACATAATTTGCTATGATTTATGGGTTTCAATTTATATTCTTTCAAATATAGTTTTAAACTGTAGAGATGTAAAGATGATTTATTGCAAATGTAACAGTTGGAGTAAATAGATGCCAGAACTAATATTTATTTTGAATTATTAATGTTACGTCTAAATGCTATCATTTAATTAAAGTGTAGTCGTAGACACATAAAAATTGATAATCCCATCAGCGCTTGTTCGAGATATCACGTGATACTTACACAATTTATTTAGTGTTTGTAGGAACTAAAACTTTAAAAAGCGTACAATATCTGATCTTTCAGGATAGGTTAAATATAGCAGAATATGATAAAGATACAGATAAAGAATATTTATTAGATTCATAAAATTGATATATTACACAGATATATAGACGTTTGGCAACTGTCACTGTCTCCTGCATTTACAAAAAAATCAATATTATATACCTTTCTGTTATAATTTTAGGTACAATGTTACTAATTTAAAAGTGTTTGTAATATTTCTCTTTCGCTTTTTGATGTTGCTGCTTTTTTACCATTTGCGATGACTTTTCTTGAAAAGTTGAATGGGTCAAAATATCAAATACTAGTATCATGCCTTTAATAACTAACGAAATACATGTATATGCCAAAAATATAAATAAAACCAAAAGTAGATGCTTTGTCCATTTAAGTCTGAATGGTGTTTGCAAATTTTATGTATCAAACCCAATACCGAATGGAGACAGAAATGTGTCAATAGGACACGCGGTCCGGTCTGCATTTTCCATTCACACTGGCATATTTATATTTTTCATAAAATACTGGTTTTATATTTGTTAGTAAAGAATGAAGTAGTTGTATAACATTCAAAAATTAGTTTCATAAACATATGACTGGGGAAAAGTTGATAAGGATTCCACGCCAAGTGCAATTGTTGCTTTAACTTTTGACGAAAAAATATGGAGGCTATTCGTTGCCAAAAATCTAGCCTCGTTGATCTGAGTTGAACAGTTTGTTAACGGACAAAATACAAGTGTTTTTCTTTATATTTAAACTCCAATGTTGCATTCGTGGATTGAGTTTGTCGATTTAACATTGTTAACATGTATTTCAACAAAATACATTTTGTTAAACGACAAGACATTAACTGTTCTTCTGAAAGTAGTAATACTAAGTGTTCATCATAACATGCGGAATACTCATTGTTTGTGTAATGGTGTATACGCCGACAAAACAACAGTTACTTTATTAGCTTTTCATTATAAAACCATCATGATTCAAATCAGCATAATCCAGCTTTACACAGGCATATATGTTTTGAAACGTTATAGATACCACATTTCCTAGAAAAAAAACTATAAAAAACTCACAAGTTTTATTACTGTCTGAGGTAAAATATTTTCAAAGGAAGTAAAAACTATTGATAAGACTATATTCAACGACAAATAAATTTTACTAAGGGGATTCCAATTTGCATAAAAATGAGTAACAATGACAGTTAATTAAGCTGCTAATTTACCACTTTCAAATTTTCATAGTAATTTTCATAGATTTTAAATACCATTTGCAATGTGTAAACTACTGTCTTTGTCAACTTGGAAATATTTCCTTTAAAATACATTTTATTTTTTTTTTTCATGTGTTAAGGCGATCCTTTAAGAATGTTTGACTCTCGGTTTGTTAATTTTTATGACAATCTCAAATCAATTGTTCTTATCAGTAAAGATATTGTCACGTGTCAAAAAAAGTCACTTAAAATATTCTAAGGATCTTAGAATGTCTTCATTTATAAAATCTTCTTTAAATCAGTAAATCTAAAGCAGTTTCCACCAATGTCAGATAAAGATCAGTGTATAGAATAAAATGTTCACACGTATAAAATCAGCAATTAATCATGTAAAGTTACATTCCATGTTTTGTTTTTTGTAATTGATGATGCCTTATCAAACATTTTCAATCAAGTTCTTCTAAATCAAGAAAATAAGTTATATGTGAATGTTTTTTAATCAATTTAATGGAAATGTGTTTATTATCTTTCAAATGTAAATGAAAAAAAAAATGTTTTGGCAAATGCTGCAAGTGGCAACTTTGCATTATAGAATTTCTTTATTTGATATTGTCTCACGATTCCTGGGAATATTGGCATCGTTTAAGTAAACTTATATGCTAGTTTATAATCAGCCTTGATTTAATCTTATTTGAGTACTACATGTAAGTATTAGAAAAACGCTTATTTACTATTATTGTTCATACGTATTGTTATACATTTATGTTCAAATGCTTGAACAAAAAGAACAACATTTCATTTATGTAAAGAAATACAACATAGAATGGTGGGTATTAAAGAAAGAGCTTATATACAGAAACGCAAGAAAATAATTATATATATACTCAACAGTGATTGAATTGATTAATATGAAGCTTTGGGGATAACTTGCAATTAAGAACAAACAAAATTATACAACACATAAATAGCATAATGAATCTTTAAAAATGAAATCATTTATTTAATAACGATTTGTTGTATTTTCATTCTATGTGTTTATGATTTCATAATCTATAACTCTAAATGAGTATTGCAGTTGCTGGCATGTAACATTCGTTTGTATTTTCATTCATGAAAAAACGAATAGAGTTCCATTGTAATTGATTTATTTAAATGAGATATCTTTTTTAATATTCTGTTTTTGTGTTTGTGTATAATGAGAAGCTGGATATGTATAAATTATCAAAATATACTTCTTATCCAGGCCTATGTTTGCCCGTGTGCTTTGTCCTGTTTTGTATCCTGCTGGGCTCCTTGCCGATGGTCCTGTGTTGGGGGATTCGTATCATTGAATGCCGCCCTTCTTTGCTGGTTTTGTCTTTCTCTTCTCGTCAGATCTCTTCTCCTCTTTTCTTCCACAAGAATTGCAAATGCATTTAGATAGATTATATGAATATTGTAAAAGTTTTGGATTAGAAGTTAATACAGTTAAAACTAAAATTGTTGTATTTTCGAAAAAAGGGTTTATTAGGAAATGAGTTTTGGACATATGATGGTAAAGATATTGAAGTTGTAAATGATTTTAACTATCTAGCAATAGTTTTCAATTACACCGGAAATATTACTTTAAATCAAGAATACATTGCAGGCGCTAAAGATTTTGCTTTTAAATTGTAAAAAGTATAGTTTTAAACCAAAGTTATTATGTCAGTTGTTTGATTCATTTGTTTGCTAAATTTTGAGCTATTCTTCAGAAATATGGTGCTTAACAAAATCAAAACAAATTGAAAGGATGCATTAAAAATTTTGTAAATATATATTGTCAGTAAGAAATTCTACCTGTACTGTTAATGTTTATGGAGAGCTAGGAAGATATTCTTTGAACATATCCGGTTATGAAGGCATTGCTAAATGTTGATTTAAGCTGCTGCAGACAGACAATATTGTTTTACGCTCAGTTAAATGAGTTTAATTAAGGATTATGTAACTGGGTAACCTATGTAAAAAGCGTTTGTGCGACTGTGGTTTTACAGATGTTTGGAACACCAGAATATATTGTATTTAAAATCTTTATCCCGATATAAAGACAATGAATAATTGATTGTTTTATACAGGGGAAGCATGTATCTAAAGAAACAAGTTCTGTATTTGAATTATAGAATGTGTGTAAAACTAATTTTTGTTACGAAGATTATTTAGATATATTGCTTGAACATTTGAGACGACTTGTTACTAGATTGAGAACTTCTGCAAACAACCTAAAAATACAAATATATCGTTATTATACAAATATTCGTAACCTTTTTATTAAAAGATATCATATTGTTAACCCAAGTATGTACACATTAATTGCATTGCTGCAAAGAAATAATATAAATTAGCTATGTAAATTGGCAGTTAAATACAAAAATGCTATTTCTGTTAGAACTTCAGTATTAAATAATGTTCAATGATATTATTCAATTTTTCCTCTGAAATATGTTCATTCTCTAAACTGGGGCTTAATAACAATCGACTAAAGTTTCATTACAATTATTGATTTCTTAATAGTATTTATATTATTGATTTCTTTATATTGATTGCTAAGAACGGAACAGGTTACTTGAAAATTATTATGTATAATTATGATGATGTTCTATGTACAAATCAAAAAATCAAAAGTTATGTGCTCTTTTGTTCTCTTATGAAGTGATTTGTAAAATCTGCGACAAAGAAAGCACTCATCATTTCCTTGTTTCATGAAATGATATAGCCGATAATGTCAACTAAGATAGTATTAGTCACATGTTATAAGATACATTTTTTGTATAATACAGTGAAGAACCTGTGGTCTGTCAAATGGTTTCTTTAGGAAACATATGATGAATAAATGGTCATTATATGTCTCTACCTACTCTGTAAGATTTATAGTTTTTCGTCTCAAGCTATAAATGCTGTACACATACGTATCTATTTCTCATTATACATTTATCCAATGTCATAAGAGACCATATTGTTATTTGTTATTTGAGTTTCAACGTAGCTAGTTTAACGTCTTGGCGTAGATACTTCAGATATTTCATTGTTAATTTGATGTTTATAAGTAAAACATTTACGATGTAGAATTAAGGGAACAAAACGAGGATAGAGCGATATATTTAATCCAATAGATGGACCTTTTATAACGATGGTCCATATGTTTCTTTAGACTGGGAGGTTTAATTTGTCCCGGTAACATTTCAAATATGTTATATATTTAATTATTGCAGAATAAAATTAAAGTGACATTATCCTCATTTTCTTCATTGCAAATTGAGCTGATTGACTACATGTTTCAAAAGATTGACAGTTATAATGATGATTGACCAACAGTACATGTTGGAAAATATTATGGTCCGCCTAAAATATAACTTATCATTAATTGAATGTTATAGATAAATTTAAGGTAAATTCTCATTAATATTAACAAAGATTTTCCTTAGGTCATGTATAAGACGAACACAATAACGTTTACATTAATAAGTCGTACCATTATGATATAATGGGTTATTCAAGTTCTTCAATGATTGCTAATTCTTCACCTATCTTAACCTGCTGAAAGCGAATATGTGTAAAACTAAATGTTCCCTAATAGTGTTGTGTGAAAAACATTCACGAGGAACTAAAAATATCTAAAAACAAAAAATATAAGAAAAGAAAAATGCCTTTTCCAGGAATCGAACCAGGGTCTCTACACTGTCAACACTCAATCACTACGCTATGACGCTGAACAGATAAAATATGTATTATTGTTTAGGTAATTAAAGATTTAGGCGATAAATAGTATCCTTTTATACAAGAATTATCGACACCCATATTTGTCAATATTGATGTAAACAGATAATGAAAGGAATAGCGAATTCGAGCTGTAAGTTATTTATCAATTATGCGAAGTAAATAGTAAATTGAAAGAAATAAAGATAAAATGTAACTTACTTTTCTTTCATTTGTTCACTCACTATATACCCTTGGATGGACATAATGTCACTTTAAGATTACTACTTAAGCTAATCATTTATAAGAATTAAATAAATAGAACACTTTATTATTCATTATTATCAATTGTATATTATTCCTTTTTTCACAGAGTTGCGTGCAGATATCTTATTAAGATATATACCATTTGACAACTTTGACAATAGTTATTACGGACAAGAATAAATTATCACTTCGCATTTTGTACAATGAATCAATCATATGCGTATTGTCCAAAAATATTATATGTAACAGGAAATAAGTACTAACATTATTAGTTTGAAAGAACGATTGTATTGACCTACAACCTCTTCCAAGCTATTTTGAATAGTCAGTAATGCGTCGAGAATATAATTGATTTGTCCTGAACTCAATGTTTATATAATTTACTGGAAGGCATGTAAGAAAGCATTATAGTTATCACAAACAATATGTGTGCAAACTTTCCAATAAGTAGATATATTACATTTCATTAAAATATTTTTTATTACCCCCCCCCCACCATTTATTAGTACAGATTGCAGAAACATTATTTTTGTTCTTCTTCCAATAAGTTAAACTCGCCAGATTGTGTTATATGTATATACATTCGGAACTTCTGTTTTGTCGGTTTTGGACTTAATGATGTGTTTCCCTCCCCTTATCTGTTCTACGCCATTTGTCTATAATAAATCATGTATTTGATTATACTGTTAAGTGTTGATCTACATATCCATTTTACTTGCAACTTTAGTTTAACCTTACGCCAGTGACCTGCATGTTTTACAATTTTATTATTTAATTTGTGTTGGTATTCATTTCACTTTAATTTCAAAAGAAAGAAAAAACAAATACAATTTTCTGCATATCCGGTAACAAGTATTTAGTTTCATCACCAGATATGGCAATTTGCTCAACTGACTTAAATTGCTTAGGTCATGTTTATATTGGAACGTTAAGACTTGATTCAAAAATATCAAAATCTAGAAACAAAGTGATCCCGCTGAAGCATTAATCACAACAAAATTACATAAGAATTGCAGCAGCATTCATTTTGATACGTGTAGAAAAACGTTCGTAATGGGTTCCAATGGGATCGTTAACGGCTATGTTAACAACTAATATTTACAGTAAAGTTAAATTTCCGAATGCATGGTCTTATTATCAATTGATTATATAATGTTGTTTTGTTGTATACTTAGAATGTCTAACACGAATTAAAATGAACCATGTAATTAAAGGAACCCATTTTCGTGGAACATCCGCAGACTTATAATAGGGGGTAAACACGATAAGATTGTTAGGTTCAATATAAATTGTTTTCCCTTTAACTTGCGTTCTAAGATGGGTATTTGATTCAATTTGTCGGTAAATTGATATCAATTGAATTAAAAATGGAAATATTGCTTTATACTTTTTATACAATATGTGGATAGCTTGATGAATACGAAAATACGTGTTACGCGCAGGAAAATATATCCCCCAACCGATCCACCTTCTCCTAAGTCATTATAAATTTACAAACAACAGATGAATTACAACAACGATTTACATGAAATAGGTGCATAGCTAAATAAGTGAAATTCAAATAAAATCATCTTGAGGTTCAAGTTAAATAAGGTTAAATAACACAGTTCTGAAATTTTTAGAGCAACTTCAAAATGTGAATTTAGTTTGAAAAAAGGGAATCACGTTCTTAACTTACTCATTTAAACTATGTTTTTAAAAAATAATAAGAAAGCCAAAATAAATCGCTTTAAGCCATGTAATAAAGTTCAAAGTCACATCACATTTAAATGTGTGAATAGTGTTACTCTTGTCATCTAAATATGAAATATCTTATGACGGTGACAAAAACCATTGAAATAAAGCATAATTGATACGTTAAGTGTAACTTGTCAGTGTCAGTGCAATACAATCTAGTCATGACACAATTTGCTATGATTTATGGGCTTCAATTTATAATCTTTCAAATACGGCTTTTAACTGTAGAAATGTAAAGATGATTTATTGCAAATGTAACAGTTACAGAGAAATCGATGCAGGAACTAATATTTGTTTTGAATTTGTTAATGTTACGTATAAACGCTAAAGTGTAATCGTAGGCACAAAAAAATTCGGATCATATCAGCACTTGTTCGAGATATCACGTGATGCTTACACGATTTTATTAAGTGTTTGTAGGAACTAAAACTTAAAAAAGTGTACTAAATCTCAGATGAAATCATTTACTTATCAGACTACTTTGTATGAATGTTTCAATGCGAATATACCGAATATTTCAGTATTCAGTATAGTTTAAATATAGCAGAATATGAGAGAGATACAGATAAAGAATATTTATTAGATATATAAATTTGATATATTACACAGATATAAAGACACTTGGCAACTGACACTATCTCTTACATTTAATATGTTAAACATTCACAAAAAGTCATTATACACTTCTTTTATTTTTTTTTAGGTAGAATATGACTTGGTTTTTAAAATGTTTTTTACATGCATTTTTGTTATTGATTTTTTAACATTTTTGATGACTTTAAGTTGAAGTTGTCAAAAGATCAAATACTAGTATCCTGACTCAAATCATTAACATATTATATGTTCCAAAAATAAAAATAAAACCAAAGTAGATGGTTATCGTACATTTTAGTAAAATTGGTGTAAAGAGTCCACATCAGGTGCATTTGTAGGTTTAACCTTATGACCAAAAAACAAAAGGGTCATCTACTACCCTTATTCAATGTCTCTACCAAATTTACTAACAGAAGCTGATAAAGCTTAGTACTCCGTTTTTCCTGAATAATAAATCAATGATGCAAAGTTGGCGTTGAAACTGTTTAAAGCTGCTTGTCTCCGGATGAGCCAAAATATTGTAAGAAAACCAACCTTGGGAAAATGTACTAAGATTTAAAAACAGTAATAAAGATGTAATGATTTACATGTTACATGCAATTAATGACTGAGTATAAACACTATATTTCTAATGTGTGGCTGTTAAAGTAAGGGCTTTTTTTATATTCTGAAGTATTTTAGGTTATGTTAATAGATTTTTAAGTGCCATTTACAATGGGTAAAACTACTTTCTTTTTAACCTGGAAATATTTCCTTTAAATACATTTTAAAATTGTTCATGTGTTAAGGTATTTGAACCTAAATGGAGATCTTTTAAAGATATTTTACTCCAGATTCGTTAAATTATATGACAATTGCCAATCAGTTGTTCTAATCAGTTAAGATATTGTCCAATTTAGTCATTTAATCTATTGTAAAATAGATAAAAACAGAATCCCTAAAGAAAGCCCAAGGAACAACAATTCATTTATGAAAAAAAAGAAAATAATACCGTGGGAGAAAAAGACATAGCTTATATACATCAACGCATTTTCAAAGCAGAACATAAATGTATATACCCAAAAGTGATTGAATTGAATAATATGAGGCATCAGGGTGCTGGATTATAACTTTCAATTACGAACAAACAAAATTATACACAACATACCAATAGCATAATGAGTCTTTCAAAATGAAGTTATTCATTAAATAACGAGTTGTATTTGCATTCAATATGAATTTATAATTTCATAATCTATAACACTAAATGAGTATTGCAGCTGCTGGCATGTAGCATTCGTTTCTATTTTCATTCATGACAAATGAATCGTATTCCATTGTAATTGATTTATTTAAATGAGATAACTTTATAAATATCCTGTTTTTGTGTTTGTCTATTATAATGAGAAGCTGTGTATAAATATGTATAAATTATCGAAATAGACATCTTTTCCCAGTCATTGTTTGCCCGTGTGCTCTGTCATGTATGGTATCCTGCTGGGCTCCTTTCCGATGGTGCTGTGTTGGGAGATGCATTGAATCCTTATCTTGTTGATTTTTGTTTCATATTATCTTCTCATCTGATCTTTTTTCACTCTTTTAAAGTCATTCGTAAAATCCGAGACAAAAAAAAAACAAAACAAAAAACACTCATACATTTCTCTTTTCATGAAATTGTTTAGCCGATAATGTCAACTAAGGTAATATTACCAACATGTTATTAGATATAATTCAGTCTGTCAAATAGTGTCTTCAGGACAAAAATGATGAATATATGGTCATTATATGTATCTACCTACTCAGTAAGATGTACAGATTTTCGTCTCAACTTGTAAATGCTATATATATACACACATCTATTTCTCATTTTACATTTATCTTTACAAAAACTGTGGACATTTGATATGTCATACAATACCTTATTGTTATTGATATGACTATCATGTATATAAGTTTGAACGTGGCTAGTTTAACGTCTTGGGATAGAAACATCAGATTGTAGATACATAATATTTAATTATTATTCCATCATTAATTTGTTGTGAATAATTATAACAATTACAATGTAGAATCAAGGGAACAAAGATGGGTATAGAGGGATGTTCCCTTCATATGGATGGTAATACTGTGTCTTTAGACTAGTGTTTTCCTTTAACTTTTCTTTACTAGTGGAATGTTTGTGTCCTATTGAAATATACGTCCTATGATTTATATTTCCAAGTGTAATATTTTTACTTTGACTTTGAAACATTTTAACCTAAACATTTATTTGATTTAAGACTTATTAAACTTTAAAGAAATTCCTTGTTAAATGTAAAGGGAAATTAGTTAAGTGTAAAATGCTGAACAGTTTATTGCACCATTAAATTAAATCATATTATGTTTATTTTTTGCATTGTCAGGTTGAGCTGAATTGACTATATATTACAAACTATTAACTGTTATAATGTTGATTGGCCAACAGATGATATTGAAATATGTGAAGGTCTTCCCAAAGAAAAAAGATAAGAAAAAGACTGTCTTACTTTTTTCATTAATTGAATGGTATAGATTAATGTTAGGTTAATTCTGATTGATGTTTACAAAAACTTTCCTTAGGACATGTAAGCTCTTTACATTGATGCGAAGTAAATAAAAACAATGAAAGGAATTTAGGAAAAATATAAATTTACTTTACTTTTATATGTTCACTCACTATACATGTATACTCTTGGGTAGCCATCATTTTACTTTTAAGATAACTACTTAAGCTAATCACTTATACAAATTAAGTAAACGAAATACTTTATTATTCATTATTATCAATTGTATGTTATTCATGTCACAGAGTCGCGCGCAAATATCTATTAAAGATATAATATATAACTTGACAACTTTGACAATAGTTATTACGGAAAGGTATACAGTTTCACTTTGCGTTTTGTGCAATGAATCATATATGTATTGTCCAGAAATATTATATTTAACAGGAAATAAGAACTAACATTGTTAGTTTGAAAGCACAATTGTATGCACATGCAACGCCTTTCGAACTATTTAGAATAGTCTGTGATATATCGGGTATATAATTCATTTGTCATATACTTGAAAGCATATAAGTTAGCACAAATAACAGGTTTGCAAACTTTCAAATAAATATATATTATATTTATTACAAATCCATTTGAAATATTAAACAACAATAACAGTCACTTAAAGCATGAATAATTTGAACCGTGTGTATCGACTTCTCCCCCCCCCCCCCCCTTTGAAGAAGAGTGGATGTATTGCTAATGTCGGTCGGTCCCTCGTCCGGTCGGTATGTCAATGATTGATCTGACCGTCGGTAGACCACATAGTTTCCACAGAATATCTTAAAATCAATTTATCACAAAGTCTTCATATTTCACGCACTGATTGGTCAAGACTAGTTGATGACCCCTTTTGATCTTGGTATCACTAGATCAAAAGTCAAGTTCAAGAGGGTCTTAAATGTCAGAATGGTTTCCGCTTATTATCCTGAAAATTGTTTATCACAAAGTCTTCTTATTTCATATACTAAATTGTCATAATTAGTATATTACCCCTATTTATTTTGGGGTCACTTGGTCAAAGGTCAATATCACAGGGGCCTTAAATGTCAGAATGGTTTCTGTTCATTGTCTTGGAAACTTTTTATCACACAGTCCTTATATTTCACATAGTGATTGGTCATAACTAGTAAATGACCCCTATTGAATTTTTTGTCACAAGGTCAAAGGTCAAGATTATATGGCCTTAAATTGTAATATGGTATATTACAATATTTATTACAAAGTCTTCATATGTCACATATGGATTGATCATAACTATTAGATGACCCCTTTTGATCTGGCGATCATTTGTTCAAAGATCAAGGTAACATGGGCATAAAATGTCAGAAGGGTCTACGCCTATTATCTTGAAAATTATTTGTCACAAAGTCTTCATATTTCACATAATGATTGTTCATAACTAGTAGATATTATTATATATGTGTAGCATTATTAAAACATGCAATATGTTATTTTAATAGGCATAACTTTATTTAATGGAAACAGTGTAGAAAGGTTGTTTCTAAATTTAAAATAAAAGCACGTTCAGTTATAATTGGTAAAGTTCATATCTTAATAGGTTTTTTTTTTGTACCGCCTCCGTGGTCGAGGGGTTAGAGTCGATGACTTCTAATCCAGTTACCTCTCTGGCGTGGGTTCGATCCCCGGGAGATGCTTTGGTAGTTTAGCGCGGAGGAAGGTTGTCTAGTACTGGTGTAACTCTCCATGAACGATGGTTAGGAAATTACCCGCCTATATGACTGAAATACTGTTCGGAAAAGGCGTGAAATGAGGCAAACAAACAAACTTAATAGGTTTTGAACAATGAATATATTAAAAGAAATAACTGAAACTTATTCAGAAAGTAATTAGATGAAACTGTATTGAATAATTTACAATTTTCAAAATGCATTTGTGTTATTAAATGGGTATTTGATTAATTTCCTCAGTAAATCGATGAAATTTGCATTGAAAAAATGGGAAAATTACTATGAATCGGATTGTCCGACCATGATACCTAGCATGATAGATTATTTATCTATTAATCCTCAAAATGATGAACAGATCAAAATGACAGTATGACTATAGACATTTCAAAACATTTTTGTTGTATACAATATGTTGATGGTTTGATGAATACGAAAATAAAACATGTTATGGGCAGGAACATTTATTCAAACTTCAACACCCCCTACTCACACCCCGTAAATTACAATTAAGATTCGTCATTGTTATGTACTGTATGACATTAGAATATCATTTATGTAATGTTATCTTATTATCTTATTATTATCATTACAATCCATGTCGGTGTATCATGTAACCGTTCTTGAAAAATGAGTTTAATTCTTTGAGTAGTATAAGTGTTTATTACATTTATTTATGTTTGTATATTTCTGTTTCGATTCCACGCATATTATGCCAAACTATCTTAATAAAATGTCAAGTAAAATTTCGCTATATTTGATTGGTGTAACATAACGCAAAGTTTAGCTCAAAGTGGTATAACAAGAGCAGGAAAAATAATACATATTATGTAAAAAACATAATGTTAATGGGGCTATTTTCAGATATGATTAAATAAAATAATGTTCAGAAATGTTTGCTTAAACATATTATATTCAAGAACATACACAATACATGAAATACATATTCAGCTATATATATACACTGAGGAATAGGATTAAAACGAAATATATCAAATCTTATAAAGCCATTCACCTAATTTATTATGAATTTACACATCGGTTTACATGGATAATTTGTAAAGCTAATTAAGTAAAAGTGTATAGAAAATTATTTTGAAAAAAAAATCAATGTTTGGAAATGGTTTGCTGCAACTTCAAAATAAGAATAGATTTTGTAAAAAAAGAATCACGCTCGTAACTTATTCTTGTAAACTATATTTTGAAATAATAAGGAAGATAAATGCGTTTCTTTAAACCATGTACATGTAATTAAGCTCAAAATTACATCGCATTTAAATGAGTGAATAGTGTTACTCTTGTCACCTAAATATGAGTTTATATCATATGATGATTACAAAAAGTAATGGAATAAAGCATAATTGATAGTGTCAGTGAAATACATTGTAGTCATGACACAATTTGCTTTGATTTATGGGTTTCAATTTATTATCTTTCAAATATGGCTTTCAACTGTAGGGATATAATATGATATATTGCAAATGTAACAGTAATAGAAAAAACGATGCCAGAACAAATACTTTGTTTTGAATTTGTTAATGTTACGTATAAATGCTATCATTTAATAAAAGTTTTATCGTAGACACAAAAACCTTATAATCCCATCAGCGCTTGTTCGAGATATCACGTGATACTTACACAATTTATTAAGTCTTTCTTAAAAAGTCTACACTATATTAGATGCAATTATTTTCATATCAGACTTTGTAGGAATATTTAAATGCGAAAATACCATATATGTAGGTTAAATATAGCACAGAATATGAGAAAGATACAGATAAAACATATTTCTTAGATTGATTTATTTGATATATCACACAAATATAAAGATACTAGGCACTTGACACTATCTCTTACATTTTATATGTTAAACATTTACAAAATTCACTATGCACTTATTAATTTTATTATGGGCCATATGATCTGCCTCTATGAATTGACAAATGAAATATAAATATAACACAACGAATATCGCGTTGTGCATTTGAATTTAAATTGTGCTTACAAATCTTCTATGAAAATCAGATTAAAATCAAACAATATACCGGAAGAATTGTATTAGCACTTATTGGTTTCATAATTTTGATTAGATAAGTATTTCACATCAGGTGTACTTGAACTTTAACCTGATGAAATTCTAAAGGGTCGTTTACTCCCCTTATTCAATGTCTCTACCAAATTTTACTAACAGAAGCTGATCAAATCACCGTCTAGTTAATGATCCGACAAGGCTTTATCACAAAGTGTCACAGTGACATTAACCTGATGACCTTAAAGTTAAGAGAAGTCACTCTTCTGACAACTTGTACAACATTATTTTTATGCTTTATGAAGATACTGATCTTACAAAGATCTTGATTAAAGATCACTTTCTGTTTATTCTCTAACCAGTTTAGATACACAATTTATTCTACTTTCATTAATTCTAAAAGTTTACTTGATTGAATTTTCAGTTTGGAACTGTAACCTTTTTAAGTTATTTTTATTCTTTATTAGGACACTGTGGTAAGATTATTTTCATTTCAATCATTTACTTAAAAAATCTTATTTGCAACGCTGAATTATTGCATTTTGTGTATATTTAATGAATTTGCATTATAATCATGTATTTATGTTTTTAGGCTTTTTCTTCAAAATAGATTCAGTAAATTTGACGAACCAACGCCAGGAGTTGTAGCATTTATTCTACCCTGTGACATTTATCAATTATGATTATTGTCTGCAACGATAACTGTAATGCACATCTTATAATGTCAGTATCCGATATTTATCTTATTTTTTTAGGAAAACTGAAATTTACACAATTTGTCTACACAATTCTTCAGTCTTTTTGTTTTTATTTCATTAATGTTATAATCATCAAACATTTACGCCATGCTGGCATTACATATGTCCTTGTTTTGCACACATAATAAAACAAAATACCGTACTATCACGGTTGTAGTTTATTTAAATAAGTATGATATTTTAATAGACATGACTTTATTTAATGGACTTAGTCTTGAAAAGTTGTTTCTATATAATAATAAATTTATTATAAAGAAAATCACGTTCACTTCTAATTGGTGAAGATCATATCTCAATAGGTTTTGAACAATGAACATATTAAAAAAGTAGGTGAATCTTAATGTGAAAGTTATTATATATAATGTATTGAATAATTGACTGTTGTTTATGTAGTTAAGTGTTGCAGATCATTACCAGTTAATATGCATTTGTGTTATTAAATTGGTCTTTGATTCATTTCCTGAAATTGATAGAAAACAATCATAAAAAATGCAAAGATCGCTATTTGAGTAACACTATTCACACATATAATGCGATGTAATTTTGAACTTAATTATATGGTTTAAAGCGGTGCATCTGTCTTTCTCATTATCTAAAAACATAGTTTACATCTATAAGTTAGGAACGTGATTCCTTTTCACAATCTAAATTAACATTTTGGAAGTTGATCCAAAACATTTATGAAAAGTTTTGTATTACTTTTAACTTCAGGATAATTTTCTTTCAGCTTAAACTTATTTAGTTATACACATATTTCCTGTATTTCGTAGCATTTGGGCATTTTGAACTTATTGTTCTAAAAAAACATCTCTCATATTCAGAATGTGCGTGTAATAAATCAAATCATTATAAAGAAAATTTGAATATTTTTTTATGAGAGACAATTTCAACATGATTTATTATCGTTTAAGTATACAACAGCGATGTCATGATGCAATATATAATTGATATACTATTATTGCCTAGCTATACAATTCTGAGATAATGTTATAATATTTCAGACATTTCGATGTTTAAAAATATACTCCTTGCAATAACGATACATAACATAAACATTTTGTCAATACGTAATTCATATGAACAAATATATGTATAAACATTTTTAACAGTATCTCATGTTGAAGAAATTTCGTTTACCAGCCTAAGTTAACGTTATAAAGGTAGGCCAACTATCCTATGTATTCCAATATTACGAAGATATTCAAAAGCTCTCTTTGTATTGAAGAGATGCAGTAATATTTTAGGATTACTTGAGCACTTATTTGTATCGGATAGGTTTGATTTTATGTGATAAATTATTAAGAGAGGGTTTCTTATTACATTTGGATTTGTGGTAAAATAAGAAGGTGAGTAAATTCTTGTTATTATTAAGATTGTAAAGATAAAGATATATTATATATCATAAATTTGTAGAAAATAGAAACGCGACAATAAATGTTCATATTTTATTTTAAAGAGTGCACTGCATTGACAAGTTAATGATAGAAAGATTTATTCTGGCAATATACCATAGATAAATATCTGTTTTATTATAGTTTTAATTATTTTAGCATTATCTATTGAATTAATTTCTATATCAACTCAATCAAATGAATTTTAGAATATTTATAATAGATAAAACAATAGAATTTCCTCTAAAACGTTTTACATTTTAATGCCGTTCCTAGTGTAAAATTAATTTTGAAAAGTAAATGATGATTAATGTCATAGAAATACACGCATAATTCATTAAATGATGTGTGCTGAACATTAAAGATATTGCCTTTGTTGACCATACTCAGAATACCAATATTGATGGAACTAGCCGAATATTAAGAAAATGCACATTTAATATAAGAATGATACTTTTCACTAGTTTTTTTTATTTTTTTTTATTCTAATGTATCCAACAACAAACAACCTAGTGTTGATGTACATCACGGATAGACTCAATAACATGCACGTTCACATCTTATGTATAAAACATTTCAATAAAACATTTGTAGTTACTGTGGAAAGTTGTAATATAAAACTAAACACCTTTAATTAAACACACATGTTGAAAATATGTGCCTTCAATTTATGGCATCCAGCACAACTTCCTTTTTCAAATAACAATTGTGTAAATACATATGCTAACATTTAAAACAGCTGTTTATGTTTTATTGTTGGGTTGCTTTTTTTGTTGTTGTTTTTTTTTTGTTACAAGGAATGTGCTTCATTCACCCTTTTCCAGCCTTTGTTCTGAGCTACTTAAAATTGGCATAAGACATAAATAAATAAATAAATAAATAAAGAAAGAAAATATATTGTTTAAGAAGGTCATGTAAATTTATAAACTTAAGCATGTGAAGAGGTATGTTAGTTTACCTTCCTATTGTATAGTTTATGGAATAAGTACAACATAGTTGTTTTAAAACTAAATCATCTACAAACGTAACATTTATGTGTTACTTAGACTTGTTATAAGTAGAAAGAATTTCAAATATAATAAAAATAATGGAAGTTATACGTGTTTGTTACTTGATTGATCTTGAAACCCTTTTAATAAAAGACAAAAACAATAAAATTATTTTCATTCGAAATATTTAATCACTATTCACATATATATAATGATGCATAAATAATGTTCCATTGCATTTATTATTACCATGACAATATTTACAATTAACAAAATCTGAGATATAACAGTATATTTTGCCTTAAGAAAAAGGCATTTATGAAATATATTTGTTTAAGATATATGTCTTTCTTTGAGACATTGTATCTGCAAACTAATTCGCTTACAGCTATTTAATCTTGTAATATAATCATAGAAGCAATGGTTAATTAAAATTCGTTGACAGAGATGTCTAAGAGTAACAGTTAACACACCAAAATTTGTATAATCGTTAATCGTATTATCTTTTGATTGATTAAGTATGTAAAGTCGTAAGCTCAATCCAAGAAACTATGCAGTCTATAATATTTGATGTATAAATTTAATTTTATCAAAGAACAAGAAATATATAAATACACTTTGACGAGGTACGTGCCAAATTTATATTACTGCTATACAGCACAGAACACACATTTATTTCAGGGCAACAGCTAAAGACATATCGATGTATAACCAATTACAATTCATATTGATCGATTGATTGATTGTTTTATTACAAAGCTTTTTTAACGATAAACTTTGTGTTATTATACCATAGTGCAAGAAAAAATGCAAATCTATTTCCAATCGAACACGTTAATGAAAATAAGAATTGATAAAAATATATTGAACTACATAGAGCAAAAAAAATAATTTTCCTGACGTCATTTGGGTTATTGATGTCATATATCACGTCACACAACGTGTAAGCATTCGTTTGTTGTTTTATATGCGGTACATATATCATGTAATAATGCAATTGATTGTCCTGTCTTTTGGAAAACGTGTTACAATTGAAACTAAAATGTATATCATTTTATTAAAAACACACAACGTATCAACTGAAAAGTCTCCGTCAGAAAAATGATGTCAATGTTATACATCCTCAAGGGCAACGACGTCAAAATGTAACATATGATTTGGCGTAATAAGTCAGTATGCAAGATCTTAAAATAATGATACAAAACGCTGGTCAATATGCATTAAAACAATGTTAATATGTACCATCAGGACAATTTGTTCCAAGTTAATATATCCAAGAATTTGTTTAATAATTTTATTCAAATGTTCTTCACGTTTGCAATTGGTTGAAAAGAAATGCCGTTCAGAATTAAAATGTTTAGATATGTTTGTAAATGTGTCAGAAAAGTGTTTAAAATCAATTTTGTGACTTTTTACATTGTTTACAAGTGTTAAGGTAAATGATGTCTGAAGAAGTCAACATTGATTTAAAATAATAGTTTAAGTCTATATTTCAACTGTGCCATGTAACGATTTCCTGATCATATTGGTGAATCATGTAATTTTTGAATAGTTTGGTCCACTCTCTCTTGATGATTTCTTTAATCCCGATGTTTGTGAATGTTGCATTTTACCGGGATATTGTATTATATTATGAATAAAATAATTGAATACCTAGATAAAACCTTGCCGAATGTGCTCTTCTCGTTCAGATACAACATATGTTTTCACTTCATGAAGATTTGCAAAGAAAACATTAGAAATATTGAACAAAACAAAAAGCAGGTGTTATATTGAAAGTTTTCCAAATATGTGGAGGGACAACTTTATAATATATCATGTTTTCATTTAAGGATTCCAAAACTAATGGAAAATCTGAATACAGAATCATTTTGGTTTACCGATCTTTTTCCTGATATCTATATTTGATGCCTGAGGTTCAGGAGTAACATGGTCGCCTATCATGTAAACGGTCTGGGATCCGAATCTCGGTCCTATAATGATGCTTATATTTTCTCAAGATGTTAGCCAAGATATACAAAGATGTTTTTTAAATAGAAAAAATAATGTTTAGTTCTGGACATGCAATATTCAAATGTATTAAAGTGACTTGGTCTTTAAAGGAAGGTATGTAACAGAATAAATAACACTGATAGTAATTAGTATCAGACAGAACAAGAAAAAATAATTTTATATGAATGTTGTTGGCGTGTGTGAGATACACGATCCGATATAACATATATATTTATATAGCAGATGATAAATATTTAAAAAAAATACATTATTCTTATTCATCATGAATATGTTCATACTAAATAACATAGAACTCCATCAACACATTTTATTCAAGCATTATTTTAAAAGAGTATCAAATAATACATTTTTAGTGTTATTATCAGTGTCAAATGGACAATGTGCACGTTGTAGACCAATCCACTTTAAATTCAAACTGTTATAGCCATACAAATTAAATGATAAAAGTTGTATATGTTTCAACTTGTCCCTGAATAGAGAAAATAAAATCCCTAAAGAAAGTCCAACACAAAACAATTGAAAATGTTGCAGGCTCGGTTTGATTGAGCCTGTTCATGGATGGTACTGAAAAGTGCAAACTACCGTCCACGCCCCCTAGCACCAGCTTAAGCAGAATTCAACATGAACCGGTACAATTTTGAATTTTGAAACATCCGCAGATGTGTTCATATGGCGGTTATCATGGAACCTTCAATGTGATACTAAGTGCCATTCCATGAAGCGGCATATGGTCCCCAAGTAAAAACAATGCGTGTGCCCTAAACGAGAAAACAATGGGCGGAGATGCTTTTTATTTAATTTTTATATATTTATTAGAAGCCTTACACAGAGATATTTTGAAAATATGTGCCTTCAATTTATGGCATCCAGCACAACTTCCTTCTTTTTCAAATAACAATTGTGTTAATACATATGTTAACATTTAAAACAGCTGTTCATGTTTTATTGTTGGGTTGTTTTTTATGTTGATGTTTGTTTTGTTACAAGGAATGTGCTTCATTCACCCTTTTCAAGCCTTTGTTCTGAGCTACTTAAAATTGGCATAAGACATAAATAAATAAATAAATAAATAAATAAATAAATAAATAAATAAATAAATAAATAAATTAATAAATAAAAAATAAATAAATAAAGAAAATATATTGTTTAAGAAGGTCATGTAAATTTATAAACTTAAGCATGTGAAGAGGTATGTTACTTTACCTTCCTATTGTATAGTTTATGGAATAAGTACAACAAAGTTGTTTTAAAACTAAATCATATACAAAAGTAGCATTAATGTGTTACTTTAGACTTGTTATAAGTAGCAATAATTTCAAAGAAAATAAAAATAATGGAAGTTATACGTGTTTGGTACTTGATTGATCTTGCAACCCTTTCAATAAAAGACAAAAACAATAAAATTATTTTCATTCGAAATATTTAATCACTATCACATATAATGATACATAAATAATGTTCCATTGCATTTATTATTACCATGACAATATTTACAATTAACAAAATCTGAGATATAACAGTATATTTTGCCTTAAGAAAAAGGCATTCATGAAATATATTTGTTTAAGATATATGTCTTTCTTTGAGACATTGTATCTGCAAACTAATTCGCTAACAGCTATTTAATCTTGTAATATAATCATAGTAGCAATGGTTAATTAAAATTCTTTGACAGAGATGTCTAAGAGTAACAGTTAACACACCAAAATTTGTATAATCGTTAATCGTATTATCTTTTGATTGATTAAGTATGTAAAGTCGTAAGCTCAATCCAAGAAACTATGCAGTCTATAATATTTGATGTATAAATTTAATTTTATCAAAGAACAAGAAATATATAAATACACTTTGACGAGGTACGTGCCAAATTTATATTACTGCTATACAGCACAGAACACACATATATTTCAGGGCAACAGCTAAAGACATATCGATGTATAACCAATTACAATTCATATTGATCGATTGATTGATTGTTTTATTACAAAGCTTTTTTAACGATAAACTTTGTGTTATTATACCATAGTGCAAGAAAAAATGCAAATCTATTTCCAATCGAACACGTTAATGAAAATAAGAATTGATAAAAATATATTGAACTACATAGAGCAAAAAAGCAAAAAAAAAAATTTTCCTGACGTCATTTGGGTTATTGACGTCATATATCACGTCACACAACGTGTAAGCATTCGTTTGTTGTTTATTATGCTGTGCATATATCGTGTAATAATGCACTTGATTGTCCTGTCTTTTGGGAAACGTGTTACAATTGAAACTAAAATGTATATCATTTTATTAAAAACACACAACGTATCAACTGAAAAGTCTCCATCAGAAAAATGATGTCAATGTTATACATCCTCAAGGGCAACGACGTCAAAATGTAACATATGATTTGGCGTAATAAGTCAGTATGCAAGATCTTAAAATAATGATACAAAACACTGGTCAATATGCATTAAAACAATGTTAATATGTACCATCAGGACAATTTGTTCCAAGTTAATATATCCAAGAATTATTTTAATAATTTTATTCAAATGTTCTTCACGTTTGCAATTGGTTGAAAAGAAATGCCGTTCAGAATTAAAATGTTTAGATATGTTTGTAAATGTGTCAGAAAAGTGTTTAAAATCAATTTTGTGACTTTTTACATTGTTTACAAGTGTTAAGGTAAATGATGTCTGAAGAAGTCAACATTGATTTCAAATAATAGTTTAAGTCTATATTTCAACTGTGCCATGCAACGATTTCCTGATCATATTGGTGAATCGTGTAATTTTTGAATAGTTTGGTCCACTCTCTCTTGATGATTTCTTTAATCCCGATGTTTGTGAATGTTGCATTTTACCGGGATATTGTATTATATTATGAATAAAATAATTGAATACCTAGATAAAACCTTGCCGAATGTGCTCTTCTCGTTCAGATACAACATATGTTTTCACTTCATGAAGATTTGCAAAGAAAACACTAGAAAAATTGAACAAAAAAAAAGCAGGTGTTATATTGAAAGTTTTCCAAATATGTGGAGGGACAACTTTATAATATATCATGCTTTCATTTAAGGATTCCAAAACTAATGGAAAATCTGAATACAGAATCATTTTGGTTTACCGATCTTTTTCCTGATATCTATATTTGATGCCTGAGGTTCAGGAGTAACATGATCGCCTATCATGTAAACGGTCTGGGATCCGAATCTCGGTCCTAAAATGATGCTTATATTTTCTCAAGATGTTAGCCAAGATATACAAAGATGTTTTTTAAATAGAAAAATTAATGTTTAGTTCTGGACATGCAATATTCAAATGTATTAAAGTGACTTTGTCTTTAATAGAAGATATGTAACAGAATAAATAACACTGATAGTAATTAGTATCAGACAGAACAAGAAAAAATAATTTTATATGAATGTTGTTGGCGTGTGTGAGATACACGATCCGATATAACATATATATTTATATAGCAGATGATAAATATTTAAAAAAAAATACATTATTCTTATTCATCATGAATATGTTCATACTAAATAATATAGAACTCCATCAACACATTTTATTCAAGCATTATTTTAAAAGAGTATCAAATAATACATTTTTAGTGTTATTATCAGTGTCAAATGGACAATGTGCACGTTGTAGACCAATCCACTTTAAATTCAAACTGTTATAGCCATACAAATTAAATGATAAAAGTTGTATATGTTTCAACTTGTCCCTGAATAGAGAAAATAAAATCCCTAAAGAAAGTCCAACACAAAACAATTGAAAATGTTGCAGGCTCGGTTTGATTGAGCCTGTTCATGGATGGTACTGAAAAGTGCAAACTACCGTCCACGCCCCCTAGCACCAGCTTAAGCAGAATTCAACATGAACCGGTACAATTTTGAATTTTGAAACATCCGCAGATGTGTTCATATGGCGGTTATCATGGAACCTTCAATGTGATACTAAGTGCCATTCCATGAAGCGGCATATGGTCCCCAAGTAAAAACAATGCGTGTGCCCTAAACGAGAAAACAATGGGCGGAGATGCATTTTATTTAATTTTTATATATTTATTAGAAGCCTTACACAGAGATATTTTATTTAATTGTTTGAAATTATGAGTCATTCCTGTGTCGGTGTAAGGGTAGGGGGTCACGTGCATGCAGCTATCAGAGATAAATAAGATTTTTTTCTAAAGCATTGATCATAATTGATAAGAGAATGTTGAATCTCGTAATTAATTCGGAAAGCGTAGTGAGTTAAAGTGAAATGTATCTGCATAAAAATATTTTTTTTATTCAAGGTTGCAACAATTTATTACATGTAGCCAATTACATTCGTATAAATCAAGGTACATTTGTCAGGACCGACGAATCATTCATGTCATCGGATTTGACTCATTAGTTAAATTCTAAACGGAAGCAAAAATTATGTGCATAATCATGCTTTAATTCAATATTCTGTAGAATTTTCTCGAGACATTGATTTATTTTCATAATTGTATGTCTGACGATACACTTTCCTGTGACGAAAATTTACGAGTAGTATAAAAAGAACGACCTTGACCTTTCCTGAACTGATTTAACAGGCGAAATGTTGTTGATATAATTTCTTGAGTAATTTCCATGTTCTGAGCTGACACGTTATTTATCTTCTCCCTTTTCTGAATGCTTTGCAAAGGGAAATATTACCGACAAGAAGCTACTTTGAACACTTGACGCGGTTGTAATGTTTTTTTTTTCAAATTGCAAACATACTCTTTGTATGCTTTGTAACAAATGATATTTAACTCGGTACAATTAGTGTGTACAAAATGTTACCACCCTTAGTCTAATATTTTTGCATTGAAATTCAATTCTTCCAAACTCTCAACAATTTGGAAAAATAAACGATATTGGGTTTCATTTAAGAGTAGTTTTGAATCTTGATAATTGCAGCTGTTGCAAACTTATGGTGTATTTTCGTCAACAATAGTACACAAGAAGTACAAATTATATTCTACAAGAACCTTAGATCCTTATAAAAGGTTTTATATTTGCACTTGATTTGATTGTACATGATTAGTATGAGTACGAGTACATAATAATTCTTATCATCTTCCCAAAATGTGAAAACCCCTTAAAATTGATAACAAATACACATTTATAGAATTTTTCCGAGCATATGATATTTCAGACATATGCATTCCATAGGGCAATGAAAAATCATATTTTCGTTGTGAATATTACATTTTTGGTGCCGATATTTGTTTTTAAAAGAATTTCAACGATTTATCTCTTAAATATATGGAAGGATTTAGGAATGATAATACAAATTTAAGATGTTTTAGAAAGTGCAAATGCATTACTGATAACCTCCTATAATTTGTCGATTTGCTTTTATAGTTTTTAAACCGAGTTTCTTTTGTTACAGGTGCAAAATATTACATTTCAATTCATTATAAATATCTGAGTCGAAGACACAACGATAAGTACAAAGATGTAATAAACTTTTATTTTGTTCAATACATTGATCAGTTGCACTTACGTACTTGTTACTTTTGAATTATTGTGAAAAATACTGACTTTTGATTTTGGTTCATCCTTGTCGTTGGTATGAAAGCAATGTTGCACATGAACCGACTAAATGAAAGTAAAATCGTCATTTATGTTTGTTTGTACACCTTTTTAATAATTTTTGTATTAGCTATAACATTTACTTAAGTGTATTCAGTTGCCGTATTTTATCTTTGCTGCTATTAAACGAGGAATTACTACATAAGTATTGTCATGTATTTGTTCTTGATTTATAATCATGTAATCATAATGTATTGTTATCATATTTGTTAACTTTGTTTGCATTTGAAATTTATCGACAGCATGTCTGTTGCCTTTTTATTTCTAATGCTCTACTGATACATATACGGATTAAAATTAAAGCATTTCATTTTATAAATCATTTTATATTGTTATAACTAAAAGATTTTAATGGGAGAGATTTTTTACTCTAAAATGAAGTAAAAATATTGGTATATTCATAAACGAATCGAAAACGGATCAAAGATAAATAAAATCAAATTAATTTTATACGAACTATTTTGAAATATTAAACGTTTGCGCACATACAAATGCTTTGTTCAAATAGCTCTAAAGAATCATTGACCACTTGCTATGAAATTAAACTTGTTTTCAATGACATATCTTATTGAATGCATATTTGCTATAATATGTAACTAAGCTAATGCTATTTAACGCCAAAATAAAGTTAAATCATTTAAATATATTAACGTTTCCAGTCGTGTGATAAACACTTATTGGTGAGTTAACTTCACGGCGCTTATCACTTGCCGTAGTGAAAGATAAACACGTGCTGATGATAATCAAAACTGACGAAGTATGTTCCAAGTTCAGACCAGTCTTTGAGACGGATCAAGCATCTGCTATATTTTAGTTAAGCCAAAGCAAACACAACTAAAATTTATTTAGTATGTTTAACACATGTACAACATTTAAAAGTATTCCTTGAATCTAGCACTCGTATATTATTTGGTGTTATGCATGCGAAAATAAATGTAACTTTATTCATTTTAAAGAAGTTATTTTATTGTTTCATATATGGATACTTATTACGTTTAATGAACCTGGACGTTTGGTTAACAAGGACAAAACAGTTCAACTGGATGATAAAATATCATTATTATATGTTGTATTATTTTATGATTAATTGCAACGCTTTTCATTTTTTTGTCAGTTTGCACAATTGAAATTAATATTCTGGAGTACATAAAAGAACTGGAATTTTGCCACAAATTTATTATCAAATGGACGATTAACATTGTCCCGTCATGTCAAAAACATCAGTGGAGTCCCTTTTACGACTGAAAATGTTACATTGTAGCAAAACTAATAACACAATTTTTAAACTATGTTTCAGTTCTCTTTTCACAAATTTTAAATATTTTGGCTTGAAGTCAAATCTCTTCCTGAAAGTGCTGAAAATGGCAGTAACAATCACTCAACAGAACGGTGTTTTTTTTTCATTTCTACTTACGTAAGCGTGATATTCAATATGTTTAAAATGCTGCCAAAACCAACCAATAAGTATATCAGAAAATCTTGTTAACTATCAAAAGGTACGATTGAAAGCCAATATTTTCAGACATAAAGTCATTGCTAAGCTGAAAACTGTCCATATACAAGACACTAAATGTAGTAATGTAGTCTTGGCTTACAAGTCATATATATGACAATCCATGTAAATATAGCAATGAAGTAAGTCAAGTCTGAGTAGCATAACTTTGGCGGGAATTGATTGTACTTCTTCAAGCTTATATCGTTTCCTTTTGATAAGCTGATTGCATATTTCGGACGAAGTTAAAACTGAACATTCACTGATTTTTTTTCTTTCTGATTTTGATTTTTTTGGCACATATTAACCCATTTTAAGTGAGCCATTATTATACATTCATAATCATTTGTGTATAAAATAGAAATTTGATTATTAATTCGTTTGTTATTTCTTCTCTTTGGACAACAAAAGATTAAAATAAATTTAATCATTTAAAAACTAAATTAATAAAAGTCGTATGAATTTACCACAAGTAATGGAGTGATATTAATGGTATCGGTTTAAAGGTTTTAAGTCCTTCGGTCCGTTACCTTTGAATTGTTTATTGTTTGTGATAGAGTGTCCTCAGACGTTATTACCAAAAGCTCTCTTAGATCGAATTTTTACAGAAGTCAAATTTTCTGTCAAATGTTCCATGAAATGTTTTTTAAAAATGGTATTAAGAAATGTGCGATGCACGGATGTTCTTAATGAAAACATAATCTTTGAGCCGGTATTTTTATCAATGATTCTCGTGTAAAGATGAAGTTTTAAAACATGTAAGCTTTAAAAAATATATTTGGCATGGTTGTTGTTTAAATTGGCATCGCATTTACGACAAAAAAATCTAAAATGTAAGAGCTTTTACGTAAATATATGTTGTTTTTTGTTTGTTTTTTTTTATTGATGGAATTCAAGAAATGTGAAAGAAAGTTTTCGAAATTTTATCTTTTACGTTTCAAACTTTACACTTAACTTGGATAGAAATTATTATAAAAACGAATATGTGCAATAAAACTTATTTGATTCCGTGATAGTTAATTAATTAATTTATCTGTTAACAATGTTTTGGACACGTCAATTCTATTTTAAGAAAATCAGATGTCGAAAGAATTGAAAGCAAAATTGTAATGTTTTATCGAACAGGTTTTATAAATAGAAGGTTTTGGTAATTGTTTTTAGTCCTTGATAAAAGAAACGCTAAAGCTGCATGCCGCGACATGAGCTTAAGTATTTCGAGAAAATTTAACTTGAAAAAAATGTGTGATTAAGGACTGATTTTGCAGTATTTTTAACCATATTTATACTGCGTTACTAACGCGTTACTAACGCAGTAAGGGCTACCTTTTTGCTTATTTGACCTCGTTTTGGTATAATTTACATGGATTGCAAGTGTTGTTTGAAATGAGTAAATTATTTTTTTGTTCACTTCACAATATTTCACGTTTAAATATATTTTTCAAATTTTCATGAAAATTGGCATGAATCTGTAGGCATGCTGCTTTAAGAAATAACTATATTATTATTAAAACATATATAAACTATTATCATATTAACAAATGGAATAATGACAGAAGAATACAAAATGATGTAATATATTCCTGGATATCAGACATAAACTAGAATGACATGACGATTCTTTGTTTAAGATGGTTGAAAATACAAAATACGTGACTAGAATAGACTGGAACAAACTACGTTATATTTACTCTCAGGGACAAATTTCTTCTTAAAACTGTATAACAATATTTACTACTCAGTTTTAACAGAACATATTTTGGCATGCGATATCATATATTTACATAATTATTACTTACATAACTTTTTTACAATTAATACATTTAACATGATATATTCCATAAAGTTTAGAGAATGCAAACATACGCAGTGATATATATGCAACGCTTGAATAACTTGACATGTTAACAAATTGGAATTCTATGTCATTTCTGTCGTAGAAAGAAGTAAATCCACTTTCCTTGCACTTGTAAACATATTAAAATATAAAAACATATAGAATTGCTCTGAGCACTGAAAAGTGTACATTATTTCGTGTCATATTAATAGTGTCACACTTAATATGTCCAAAAGACGAAATATCGTTGACAATGACAAAATTTTACTGAGCTATAAATCGTTAATTAGAATTTTTAGATTTTTTGCCATACGCAAAAAGAAATATTTATGTAAAGAGGTTATACATTTATTTTGTATCTCTTAATATTAACGGAAAATGGTAGATCTTAAACGAAAAATTAAAGTAAAGAATTAATTCAAAAACGCGTTTAAACAGAGCTTGCCAAACTGTCTTATTTGATTCAAATATTTTGTCAGTCATTTTATATGCATCACTTTTTATGAATTAAACGAAAACTCTAAAATAATAAAAACAATATGGCAATATAGTATTAAGCACAATAAAACTTGTGAACTTGTGGATTTGTTAAATCAACAGGTACATGTAGTTGCAGATGGACTCATTTTGCGATTGTAATTATTCTAAAGTTCTTTTTTTAAAGGACGGTATTCTAAATTTTAATAATATTTTGTAAATAGTGGAAAACATGCGGAAAAGATTTCTGTTATAAAGGTAGACAAACTGTCTTATATTTTCCAATATTACGACTATTTGCAACAGCTCTCTATGTATTGCAGAGATGCAGTAAATATTCCAGTAATAAGTACTGAAGTATCAAGCTGTATCAAAGAGTTTTAGGTTTTTACGCATTTTCTGTTATTATTAGAAGGCAGTTTATACGGATTTATTTCCAATTGAACGGTGGGTATTTTTTTAATGTAAATTATTACATTCCATTGGTCATGTTATGAGTTTGTATTTTTGTTTTCAAAAGATTTCTTCGCTATGAACGCTGTGCCTTATTATGATTATATGATAATTGATTATCAAGTTGAATTATATAACTAATATGTATTTAGACATTTAGACATTCATTTACACTCAAATTGTATTCTTGTTCTTTGACTACTCATAATAAATGCAGACTGAAACACTGTTAACTCTTATAAGTATATTGTTTCTATCACTTTTCTAAAGTGAACATTCATTTTAGGTAAATGACTAAACTAGAACTTTACGTGAAACATAAGACTTATAAAATTTTAAGTGCTATTCAATAAAATACTGGTCACATTTTTAGCAAAAAAAAGTGATTTTTTTTCAAACATGATACTTCTATTATTTCGTTAAATGTCTGTTTGAAATATTAGAAATAAAAGTAAAACCACAGGTGCTACTATCTTTTTTATCAGTTTTTATTTAATTAATAATTGTGGTTAACACCAAATTCTTAAAATATTTAGATCCCAGTTTTTGCTGTAGGCTACATATTTTACATATGCAACTAGTGCAAATCATGATCAGTCTGCACACCCTTGCCATCCGATCATTGTCTGCATTTCTAGCTAATCAGTCAGTAAATTAAGAATGGTTTCATCCAAATTAATAGATGGACAATTCTTGTTAAGATATTTAGCATGTTAAGTACATGTATTTAATGGTGATAAGTTGTAAGAATTATTAATATAATTATTTCAAATGATTAGTTGCATGTTAAGTATTTGATACTCCGAATAATATCCCTAAACATAATATTATATTTTCATACATATTTCAAGAGAAGAAAGGAGAGAAAATGAATTGAAAGATTTATCATTTTTACTTTGTTCTACTGTGTTTTCATTGTTGTTTTTTTTATAGTTTTTTTGTGGTGTCACTGTTATCGAGGATAAGCCATAGATTCATATATGAATATTTATTACATGGTTTTTGGTGGTTTATAGAAATATATCAGTGATATAAAACTGATAATTTTACTGTTTTAAACAGTGAAATTATCAATTTGATAATTTCACTGTTTTGAATTTAAGCCCCTTACGTTGTTTCAGTGAAATACCAGCGTGCACAGTACTGGGAACCTATTTAATGACGTGACGTCCTAAATGACGTCACGTTGTATTATTATTTGGCTCGCTTTTCATTCAGTATTAGGTTAAAAGTCTTTTCAAAACGTTTCTTTGCATTTAATAAAAATAACATTTGTTTAGTTTAGTGTAAGATCGAAATATATTTCACCTTGTGAACACCAAAAGTTCATATTTATATATACCTTTTGGTGCTTACTCGGTGAAATATATACCGATCTTAAACTGAACTAAACAAATATCCTTTTATTATTACAAACTTGTTACCATTGATTCATATGTTTTGTATTAATTTGTGAAATATATTAGATATGATCTTATTGATTTCGATAGCGATAAGATAATATTCAGACTATATATAATATAAGTTTTAAATTTATTTTCTTATTTTTAGTAATTTTCAAATAGAATATAATTCAACGGAGGAAATAAAAATTTGATTGGAAACAGTATTTAGTGTCAGTAGTTGTAGAGCATGGATCAATACATCAAGTAATTAGAGTTCTTTTTAATAAATGCAAAGAAACGTTTTGAAAAGACTTTTAAAGTCTAATACTGAATGAAAATATATTTAATTTATATATATATATATATTTACTTAATGCTTTTTTAGTTCAAGTTCGGTATTAAAATTCATGTTCGTACTTGGTTTAAATAATCTTTAATAACTAGTTTATAACTTTATAGTATATAATTATATATAGAATATAGAATTATAGACACAATGTATTTACTTTTGTGGTTTTTTTTTACTTTAAAAAATTGTGCTTGGTTAAGAATCTTTGATTACATAACTTTTAAATACTAATATATAAGTTATTTCTAAACGCTAATTACTGAAATGCATTGATCCATCCTCTACAACTACTGACACTAAATACTGTTTCCAATTTTTATTTCCTCCGTTGAATTATATTCTATTTGAAAATTTACTAAAAATAAGAAAATAAATTTAAAACTTAGATTGACATTCTCATTGTTAATTCATGTGATTAAATATATAAATATTTTGTCATTCTCGTCCTGTAAATGGTTTCAATTTTTTGTTATTGTTCGTATTCAACGTTTTTATTTCTTGCTCTGTTTTGCTTAATTAGCATGTATCATTGTATAAATAACACAAAGGTTTGAGGGTTACAGTAAAATATTATTGCGAGGACACTACTTACGGCTCAGTTAAAAAAGACAATACTTTGTTCTTATGGAATGCGTTTTGCTATAACTCACAAGCTGTCTATCATATGTTTCATAACATAAAACAGTTACGATAATGAGCTGAAATATTATTCAACGTAACTGTTACAAATTGAACCAACAGAAACATTAACTCAGCACTCCTTATTATCATGCACTGTTGAATTTGGGATGTTACTCGCTGGAGCAAATGTTGATATCTACTAGTTTAACATACATAAGGTATGTTTTATTTAGAAATCAACACACAAACCCATTTATACGTGTTATTGGCTAGATTTAATCTGATTCTTTCAAAATAGTCACCATAACCCTTACTTTATCCATTTTGACATGCAACTAAGATAACATACCTTTATTCTGATATGTCTATTACACGTTTGCTGTTTTATTACAGCACCGTCCATGAACAGGCTCAATCAAACAGAGCCTACAACATTTTCAATTTTTGTCCTTTTTGGCGTTCTTTATGGATTCCTTGTTTCTCTATTTTGATGATTGAATTCGTAAAATTATCATTTGCTTCATGCTTATTCCATTGTGATAAAATTCCCTTCCTGTTAAAAACGGAAAAAACTAGTCAATCAAAGGAGGTATTTATTGCTAAAAGCTCACTTAATTACAAGCAACTAAAAGGAAATGTACAGTATGACCAGACTTTTACTGTTTAAAAGGCATCCACCTTATGTAACATTATAATATAACCAATGCATTTGGCCTCTGGGGGATATACGCATTTCAAAACAAGGGTATACATATTTGACGAATGTTTGAAAAAAAAAGATTGATCAAATTTGTTTTTTGCTTTTCTAGTTACCGAAAAATGCGATGGAAATAATTATACAATGAAACTGGTAAAAAGCTATTATTTATAACGGAATTATCAGAGAACATATGACAATTATCTTCGTAACAATTGCATTACAATATGAATTAAAACAATTTTTTAATGTTAAACTAGGATAAGCAATTTGTTGAATTCCCTAACTGATGGTTAGCTTACGATATTATTGTTTCCGTGTTGATCCCCTGTGAACTGTTACACTTGAACATTCCCTTATTAACATTAATATGACATGACTCTAGGTGTCAGGATAGAATATGCAGGAATAAATTAATTATATCTCTTTTTGCAATAAATCCCCTATATGTAATGCTTTAAATGAATTATTCAAAGTTATAACAATATGTGTCACCAATATTTATTTTAGCAGAATTTAACGTAAATTAAATAATTCAAAAGGTTTCAAGGTCGTCAACATCGAATAAGTCTCAGTGTCATATGAGTACTAAGTGATAATCTTACTTTAAGAGGCTCTGCGTGTGGTCTTAACTAATAAAAAATTCAATGGAGCCGACAAATGCCCTTTTTAGGATAAATTTAAATCAAGTTTTTGTTTAGGTGAAAAAGACATGAAAAGTCTTAAATTAGTGGCTGAATGATACACTTTTATAGGAAATTTCAAAAGGCAAACAGTTACTTGTACAGTGCAACCATTGGCAAAAGTTTGTCTAGAATAGCACTGTTACAACCAGTTTTGCAATAAAAACGAGTTTTGCAATAATTTTATTGCAAAACTGGTTGCGTTGACATGATTTTATTGCAATTTGATTACAACCGGTTTTGCAATAAAAAACGAGTTTTGCAATAATTATTTTTTCTATCGGATTTTATTGACATTATGCAAAAGGCATTAAAAAAATTTATCTATGTATATTAGGATTGATGCAGGAATTATTTTCTGGGATAATGAGTGTATATGCATATGATCAAACATTAATTTACATTCTCAATTTCATTAGTCTTTTTCCTTTTAATATATATGATGAAAGGATGATCATCATGAAATATCGTTTTTTTTCTTTCATCAAAAAACTGGTAAGTTAAGACCTTACTAAAAGTTCTTGTATGTATATCACCGAAATTTGAGCAAATACAGTTGTTGCTGTAAATGTACATGTCCTGATATTTCATGATGATCATCCTTTCATCATATATATTAAAAGGAAAACGACTAATGAAATTGAGAATGTAAATTAATGTTTGATCATATGCATATACACTCATTATCCCAGAATTAATTCCTGCATGTCAATCCTAATATACATAGATAAATTTTATAATGTCTTTTGTATAATGTCAATAAACTCCGATAGAAAAAATATTTTATTGCAAAACTCGTTTTTATTGCAAAACCGGTTGAAATCAAATTGCAATAAAATCATGTCAACGCAACCAGTTTTGCAATAAAATTATTACAAAACTCGTTTTTTTTCTTTCATCAAAGAACTGGTAAGTTAAGACCTTACTAAAAGTTCTTGTATGCATATGACCGAAATTTGAGCAGATACAGTTGTTGCTGTAAATGTACATGTCCTGATATTTCATGATGATCATCCTTTCATCATATATATTAAAAGGAAAACGACGAATGAAATTGAGAATGTAAATTAATGTTTGATCATATGCATATACACTCATTATCGCAGAAAATAATTCCTGCATGTTAATCCTAATATACATAGATAAATTTTATAATGTCTTTTGCATAATGTCAATAAAATCCGATAGAAAAAATATTTTATTGCAAAACCGGTTGTAATCAAATTGCAATAAAATCATGTCAACGAAACCAGTTTTGCAATAAAATTATTGCAAAACTCGTTTTTTTTTTCTTTCATCAAAGAACTGGTAAGTTAAGACCTTACTAGACCTTACTAAAAGTTCTTGTATGTATATCACCGAAATTTGAGCAGATACAGTTGTTGCTGTAAATGTACATGTCCTGATTTTTCATGATGATCATCCTTTCATCATATATATTAAAAGGAAAAAGACTAATGAAATTGAGAATGTAAATTAATGTTTGATCATATGCATATACACTCATTATCGCAGAAAATAATTCCTGCATCAATCCTAATATACATAGATAAATTTTATAATGTCTTTTGCATAATGTCAATAAAATCCGATAGAAAAAATATTTTATTGCAAAACTCGTTTTTTATTGCAAAACCGGTTGTAATCAAATTGCAATAAAATCATGTCAATGCAACCAGTTTTGCAATAAAATTATTGCAAAACTCGTTTTTTTTTTCTTTTATCAAAGAACTGGTAAGTTAAGACCTTACTAAAAGTTCTTGTATGTATATGACCGAAATTTGAGCAAATACAGTTGTTGCTGTAAATGTACATGTCCTGATATTTCATGATGATCATCCTTTCATCATATATATTAAAAGGAAAAAGACTTATGAAATTGAGAATGTAAATTAATGTTTGATCATATGCATATACACTTATTATCCCAGAAAATAATTCCTGCATGTCAATCCTAATAGATAAATTTTATAATGTCTTTTGTATAATGTCAATAAAATCCGATAGAAAAAAATATTTTATTGCAAAACTCGTTTTTATTGCAAAACCGGTTGTAATCAAATTGCAATAAAATCATGTCAACGCAACCAGTTTTGCAATAAAATTATTGCAAAACTCGTTTTTTTTCTTTCACCAAAGAATTGGTAAGTTAAGACCTTACTAAAAGTTCTTGTATGTATATGACCGAAATTTGAGCAAATACAGTTGTTGCTGTCCTGATATTTCATGATGATCATCCTTTCATCATATGTATTAAAAGGAAAACGACTAATGAAATTGAGAATGTAAATTAATGTTTGATCATATGCATATACACTCATTATCGCAGAATATAATTCCTGCATGTCAATCCTAATATACATAGATAAATTTTATAATGTCTTTTGCATAATGTCAATAAAATCCGATAGATAAAATATTTTATTGCAAAACCGGTTGTAATCAAATTGCAATAAAATCATGTCAACCAACGCAACCAGTTTTGCAATAAAATTATTGCAAAACTCGTTTTTTTTTCTTTCATCAAAGAACTGGTAAGTTAAGACCTTACTAAAAGTTCTTGTATGTATATCACCGAAATTTGAGCAGATACAGTTGTTGCTGTAAATGTACATGTCCTGATATTTCATGATGATCATCCTTTCATCATATATATTAAAAGGAAAACGACTAATGAAATTGAGAATGTAAATTAATGTTTGATCATATGCATATACACTCATTATCCCAGAAAATAATTCCTGCATCAATCCTAATATACATAGATAAATTTTATAATGCCTTTTGCATAATGTCAATAAAATCCGATAGAAAAAATATTTTATTGCAAAACTCGTTTTTTATTGCAAAACCGGTTGTAATCAAATTGCAATAAAATCATGTCAACGCAACCAGTTTTGCAATAAAATTATTGCAAAACTCGTTTTTATTGCAAAACTGGTTGTAACATAGCACATCTTGAACTAATCTTTATGCTAGCAATTCAGATGTGACAATGTTTAACCTCAATTTAATTTCAATTATACATAATTATCAATTATATGTGCTTCCTAAGTTTTATAATTAGAAAGAAACGAATACGCAACATTTGTCACATAAAAAGAATCAGTTTTGTACTTTTTGTTCTAAACAAATAAATCACTTTCGTGAAATAAATCAAATCATTATGAAGAATATCGGAATATTTTTTATGAGAAACATTTACCACATGATTTATTAACGTTTTTAGTAAACAACAACGATGTCATGATGCAATATATTATTGATGTACTATTGTTGCCTACTCCTTGCAAAAATGATACATGGTAGATTAATGACTATACACACTTTGTCAAAACGTAATCCATTTGAACAAATATATGTATACAAATTTTTTACAGTATCTCATGTTGAAGAAATTCAGTTTACCAGCCTAGGTTTACGTTATAAAGGTAGGCAAACTATCCTTTGTATTCCATTACAAGTATTTTCAAAAGCTCTCTATGTATTTAAGAGATGCAGTAATATTTTAGGATTACTTTAGCATTTATTTGTATCGGATATGTTTGAATGTATATGTTAAATTATTAAGAGGGGGTTTTTTATTTAATTTGGATTTGTTTTCCATAACGAGGTGGGCAATTATTTTTCATTAATAAGATTGTAAATATATATTACATATCATCGTTTGTAAGACTAATAAACGAGAAAATTAATGTTTATATGTTATTTTAAAGAGTATATTGTATTAACAAGTTAATGTTAGAAAAAGATTTATTCTGACAAAATACTTGCATACCTTTAATAAATACTTGTTTTGTTTTATTTTCTTTTATTTTAAAGCATTATCTGTTGAATTTATTTCAATATCAACTCAATCAAATGAATTTTGAAATATTCATAATAGATAAAGCAATATAATTACCTCTCAAAAGTTTTAAATTTTAATGCCGTTCCTAGTTATAAATGTGGGCGTTAAATTAGTTTTGAAAAGTAACTGATAATTAATGTCATACATATTACATAAAATGATGCGTGCTGAACATTTTCTTGCTGGCGATACTCAGGAAAATCGTTATAAAACGAGCCATCATGTTCGATATAAAGAGAATGCACCAACCTAAAAGAAATAATCATAGATACAATTGGCATTGTTTCTAACTCTTAATTATCCAATATAAATAAGCTCTTTGCTATTTGGCATCTCGGATAGTCTCAATAAAATTCATGTTCACACCTTTATGGTTAAAAGATTGAAATAAAACATTTGTGGTTACTGCGGAAAGTTGTAATATTAAACTCAATACCTGAAATTAACCACACATGTTGAAAATGTGTGCTTTCAATTCATGGCACCCTGCACTACTTCCTATCCCAAAGTAGTATTTAGACATAATTATCACACAATAAAACTGTACTTAGCAAATAGCAATAGGTTATACGTATGTTAACATTAAAAACAACTGTTGCTTTTTTGAACTAAGTAACGTACATTATTCACCCTTGTGCTTGAGCTGCATAACAATGGCATAGGACTTAAATAATGAAGAAAATATATTGTTTTAGAAGACCATGTCGTAAGCTAAAAAACGTGTGAAGAGGTCTGTAAGTACACCTCTCTATTGTATAGTAAGTGGAAAAAGTACAACAAAGTTGTTTTTTTAACTAAATCAACAACAAACGTATTTATGTTTTAACTATAGATTTGTTATAAGTAGAATGGACTTCAAAGAAAATAAATATAGTGGAAGAGATAAGTGATTGGTACTTAAATGAACTTGCAAAAACCTTTCAGTAATAGACCAAAACAATTACATTATTTAAATTTGAAATATATATAAAAATTTCTATAATACTGCACGTTTGTTACATCGCTTTCATTGGATAATCATAACATTTATTATATACTTCTAGATACACAGCTTGCTGGAATGTATAAATGATTTTTTCTCAAAAATTTGTTGCTGTATTATAAATTGTTACAATAGGGAAATGTTTTAATTCATTAGGGGCTGGTTTATATTCCCAAACCCCAATTTTATTGAATTGTTATTCCCTTAACATATTACAATTTTTATTAAATATCGATGTATCCGTTCCCTAAATAAAAAAGGTTTATGAAAATCTTTTTTGGTTTTTTCTTATTTTTTATATTTTTTTATATTATTTTTTTTTGAACATTGATAGCAAGCACCCCTTACATTTTTATTTTAATAAAACATACCCCTTTCCGGTTAAAATTAAATTTAAAATAAAAAATTTTAATAAATTTTTTTGAGAGCAGCATTTAAACGATTAAAATTGGGAACTACCCTTATATTGGTGATTGATCTGTTCAAAGGAAAAAATTTCAGACTAATAAATAGAGGATATTTGTTAAGTTCAGTGTAAGATCGGAATATATTTCACCGAATGAGCACCAAAAGGTATATTTCTCGAGTGGCGCAGCCACGAGTGAAATGTGAATTTTTGGTGTTCACGAGGTGAAATATATTTCGATCTTACACTAAACTAAACAAATTTTCTTTTTATTACATGCAATCAAACGTTAAAAAGGACATTTTACCCAATAATAAATGAATAGCGCGCCAAATAATTATACAACCTGACGTCATTTACGACGTCACGTTATTAAGTTGGTTTCCAGTTCTGTGTACGCTGGTATTTCACTGAAACAACGTAAGGGGCTTAAATTCAAAACAGTGAAATTATCAAATTGATAATTTCACTGTTTCAAACAGTGAAATTATCAGTTTTAATTCACTGATGTATTTCTATAAACCATCGAAAAGCATGTAATAAAGTATGCAAATCTTAACAATTTTTTGTATACATATAGTTTATCAAAGGAACACAAATATATAAAAACACAAAAACGAGGTAAAGGGACACGGGGCATGGGGTACTCTTGTGACTCAGACATTTCACGACGAATGGTGAAGACATAAAACCAATGATAGTTCAGATTGATTGATTAATTGATTGATCCAGTTTAAATTAGAAAATATATAATTATATTAAAAACACAACGATGTCAACGTCATACAACATCAAAACGTCCAAAATGTAACATATCATTTTGCGAAATAGTATGCAGGATCTTTATAATTGATACAAAACACTTGTAAATATTAATCAATAAGCAATGTAAGAATTAAAGACTAGTACAAACTACATATTCACACATTAGTATTAAATTGCGTGCATGCTATCGTGCCTTTTGTACTTGTTCAGATGCAGCATGTTTTCTCTTCTGTAGGATTTGCAAAGAAAACATTAGAAATATTGATCAAAATTATTTGCAGGTAGGTATATTGAAAGTTTACCAGAAATGTAGGGGGACAACTTTATTATAAGTTCTGATTACATTTTAAGTATTACAAAACAAATGGAAATTCAAAATTTAGAATCGTTTGCTTTATTTCTGACCTTTTTCCTGGAATCTATATTTGATGCATTAGGTTCACGGATAACATACTCGCTTATCATTGGGAACGTCTGGGATGCGAATCTCGGTTTTGGTAAGTGTGCTTTCGTTTTTTTTTTCTAAAAACAATAGCCAAGATGTGCGAAAAAGTTCAAATGCATTAAAGTGACATGGTCTTTAATGGAGATCTGCATAATAATGAATAACACTGATAGTATTTAATATCTGACAGAACAACAAACCACGAAATAATTTTATATGAATGTTGTTTGCATGTGTATGTTACACAGTCCTTTATGACATATATTTATACAGCACATAGTATAGTAAAATATTTAAAAAATATATAATAATTATTTTATTATTATTATTATTATCATCATAACTATTATTATTATTATCAGTATAAAAAGAACGACCTTGACATTTTTCTGAACTGATTTAACAGGTGAAATGTAGTTGATATTAATTCTTTAGTAATTCCCATGTTCTAAGCTGACACGTTATTTATCTTATCTTTTCTGAAAGATTAGATTTGCAAATATAACATTAAAAATATATAATCATTTTGCCAATCTATGTAGTCTTTTTTGTCAAAAATAGTACATTAGAAGGAAATTTCTAATGTATCATGCTCTTAGATGCCAATTGAAGGTTATATGTTTGCACTTGTTTGATTGATTATTATGCATTCGAGTACATAACACTTCTTTTTATATTTTCTCAAAATATGAAAACCCCTTAAAATTGATAAAGATACACATTTACGATAGAAATGTTCCGGGCAAACGATAAAGCAGACACTGTTCTGATAGATAAACTATATTGACACATATGCATTCCACTGGGCAATGGTATATCAGATTTTAGCTGCGAACATTACATTTTTGATGCAGAAGTTTCATACCTCTTTCAAAAGTATTTCAACGATTTATTTTTAAAATTAACGACAGAATATAGGAATGATAATACAAATCTTAGATGTCTAAGAAAGTGCGAATGCATCAATTGTTAAAATCGTATGATTTGTCTATTCGTTTTTACAGATCTTTAACCGAATGTTTTGTTACAGGTACACATTATTACATTGTCATTCATCATAACTATCTACAATAAGTACAAAGATTCAATGTACTATTATGTTGTTCAATGCATTGATCAGTTGTACTTATGTACGTGTTGTTGCTCTTGAATATTTATATAATATACTTACTTATGACTTTTAATTTTGGCTTCCGTTTTGAGGTGGGTATGAAAGCAATGTCGCACATGAACAGACTAAATGAAAGCAGAATTTTGAGATTTTATCGTCAATTTTGTTTCTTTGCATAACTTTTTTATACTTTTTTGTATTAGCTATACCATGCACTGTTGCGTATCCCGTTGCCCGTGTTTGATCTGTGATGTCTTTGTAACGAGAAACTACTACATAAAAACCACTTAAGCATTTGTTCTTGATTTGTAATCTTGTAATGTATTTGTTCACTTTGATAACCTTTGAAATTTATCGGCGGCGTGTCTGATTGCCTTTTTTATCCAAAACATTTGAAAAACGTAAATAATAATGCTCTGACACAGATAAGGATATAAATTAAAAAAGCATTTCATTTTATATATTATTTTATATTGTATAACTAAATAATTTTAAAGGGATACTCAGGCAAATAAATGACGAAAATATCAAAATGATTTAATGTACATAAATCACTCAAAAATGACATTTTCTAAAGTCCCAGCATGAAATTCTGTATAGATTCTATTTATTTTGGGTTTGAAGCGGTAATATATCTAGATGTATTTAACGAAATTTAGACGCCGACAGAATCACCGAATAGTTTTAAAACAAGCCATGTGACCTGAACAAACCCTGGAAGTTACACTAACAGATTTTGTGGATATTGAATGATTGAGTCTAAGTCATTCATTTGATATGTTCTTTAACGTTTCCATAGTTCACTGTGGGAACTTATGTGATATCTTAACGCTCTAACTTGACCCACGCGGGTCAAGCTAGGAAACCACCATTTTATTTTTTATAAGGAGTAAAGTTTTGTTCCTATGACTGCCTAGCGTATTTACTTTGAGGACATTTACAGAAATATGAATGAAAAAATCAAAATGAAGTTATGCAAATTTTGCCTGTGTCTCCCTTTAATGCGAGTGTTTTTTTTACTCTAAAAATAAGGTAAAAATATCACTAAATTCAAAAACGGATCAAAAAAGGATAAAAAACGGATCAAAGATTAATAAAACCAAGTTATATATATTATACGAACTATAATAAAATAACAAAAACTTGCGCAAACGTTTTATTCAATGAAATATCTTATTTGATGTATATATTGGCTATATGCAACTAAACTAATGCTATTTAACGCGAAATAAAAGTTATATTATTTAAATGTAAACACGTTGTCAGTCTTGTAATAAACACTCACTTGTGAGTTAGCTTTACAGTTGTTATCACTTGCCGTAGTAAAAAAACACGTGCTGATGTTAATCAAAACTGACGAAGTATGTTCCAGGTTCAGACCAGACTTTGAGATGGATCAGGCATCTGCTTCGTTTTTGGTTAAACCTAAGCAAACAAAAATAAAATTGTTCTGGTATGTTTAACACTTGTGCATCATTTAAAAAGAATTCTTTGAATTTAGCCCCCGTATGTTATTTTGTGTAATGCATGCTATTATAAATGTAATCTTATTTATTTTAGAGAAGTTATTTCAATGTTTCATATATTTATACTATTTACGTTTAATAAACCTAGACGTTTGATGATGAATGTATGTACAAGGAAAAAAGGTTCAACTAGTTGATAACATATCATTTTGTGTGCATACGTTGTACTCTTTTATAATTAATTGCTTTTGTGTCATTTTTCAAAATTTTAATAAATATTCTGGAAAAAACTGAGTAAGTAAACTATCCGAAACCTTGCAAAAGTTATTGGTCTAGACGTACATCAAATTTACGATCAACGTTGAAAAAGTATTTCCAGTCCCGTCATGGAAAAAAGACCTTGGTGAGTCCTTTTAACGACTGCAAATGTTACCTCGTATCGAAACAAGTATTACAATTTCAAAGCTATATTTCGGTTCTTCTCTCACATTTATGAGGTCATTTTGCTTGAAGTCAAAGCTCTTTCTGAGGTGTTGAAAAAGACAGTAAAAATCACTCAACAACACGTTGTTTTTCATTTCTACTTATGTAAGCGTAATATTCAAAATGTTAAAATGCTGTCAAATCCATCTATAGAAGAAGCTTATCTGAAAATCTTGTGAACAATCAAAATGTACCATTGAAAGCCAATAACTTCAGGCTTAAAATCATTGCTAATCTAAGAACAGTCTATATGACAAGACATTATATGGAGTGACTTAGTATGGTCATTCTAGTCATATATAATACAATACATGTATGTATAGCAAAATATGATAAGTCTTGTGTCACATCGGCGGGCGGGAATTCATTGTACTTCCTTAAGCTCATACAGTTTCCTTTTGATAAGCTGATTGCATATATCGGACGAAGATTAAAATGATCATTTACTGATATTTTTTTTTCTTTCTGATTTTGATTTATTTACTCAATAACCCATTTTAAGTAGATCAATACATAATCATATAAGTATTAAATAAGAATTTGAAGACGTTTTATGTTACTTCAACTTAAAACCATAACTTACTTAACATTTTAGTCGAGAGTGTTTGAGGTAATAAAAACGGCGATATACTTCTTGTTTTACCACCTTTGTCAGCAGCATTAAGTCAGTAAAACTCAATCTGCATTTTGGAGCAAAGAAAGATAAAAATAAATCAACCATGTAAAAAGACTTGATTAATAAAAGTCATGTAAATATACCACGAGTAATGAAGAGATGTTAATACTATGAAGTTCTTCGAACTGTTTAACTTTGAATTGTTTATTGTTTGTGAAAGAGTATCGGAAGATCTAATTCACAGACGTAATTACTATAAGCTCATAAGTCAAATTTTCCATGAAATAATATTATGAAATTGGCGATGCACGGATGTTCTTAATTAAAACATGATCTTTGAGCCGATATATTTTTACCAATGTTACCAGTGTAAAGATGAAGTCTTAGAACATATAAGCTTTAATAGTTACATTTGGCCTGATTATTGTTTATATTGGCATCGCATTCACGACAAGAAAATCTAAAATGTCAGAGCTTTTATGTAAATTTATGTTTTGCAATTGATGGAATTCAAAAAATGTGAACAAAAAAAACATTTTCGAAATTTTATCTCATACGTAAAAAAACTTAAAATTTAGCTTGGATAGAAATCATTATTAAAACGAATATGTTTAATAAAACTTCGTAATTTGATTCCGTGACAGTTAATAGATTAATTTACCTGTTAACAATGTTTTGAACACGTCAATTCTATTTTAAAGAAGATTAAATGTCGAAAGCATAGAAAAACAAAATTGTAATGTTTGAAAGTAAAGAATTAATTAAAAAAATTAAATAACGTTTGCCAAACTGTCGTTTTTGCTTCAGATATTTTGCAAATCATTTTATATGCATCACTTTTCTATGAATGAAACGAAAACCCTAAAGTAATAAAAAACAATATGGCAAAATAGTATCAAGCACAATGAAACTTGTGAACTCTTTATTCTGGATTTGTTAAATCAACAAGTAGTTGAATATACGTTAACTCATTTTTCCGATTCTTATAATTATTAAAGGATGGTATTCTAAATTTTAATAATATTTTATACACTTCCGTGCCGCCTGATCATGGTCTGCACAATTAGCTATTCAGTTAGTAAATTATTTATGGTTTCGTCCAAATTGTTAGATGGACAAGTTTTTTTAAAGATATTTAAATATATGAAATAAACATAAGTTGTAAGAAATAAATATATATTTATTATAAAAGTTATATAAGTTATAAATGGCAGGTAAAAGTGTTTGATACTCGGAATAATATCATCAAAAATATCATTAATTTTTTTCATGATTAAATGATCAGTACAATCTATGAAGTTACTATTTTATATCTAAAAATATATTAATCAAGATAGTATTTTTACTTTATCTTATTTTTTGTAGCATTTTAGCATTTTTTTTTACTTCTTGTTCTTAAGAAATCTCTCGTATTCAGAATGTGTGTGTAATAAATCAAATCATAATAATGAAACTGTACTTAGCAAATAACAAAAGGTTATTTATATGTTAACATTTAAAACAACTGTTGCTTTTTTGCACTAAGAAATGTACTTAATTCACCATTGTGCCAGCCTTTCGTTTGAGCTATATAAAATGACATAAGACATAAATAAATAAAGAAAATATATTGTTTTAGTAGACCATGTAAATTGCTAAACTAAAACATGTGAAGAGGTATGTTAGTTTACCTTTCTATTGTACAGTTAATGAAATAAGTACAACAAGTTGTTTTAAAACCGAATCATCTACAAACGTATCATTTATGTGTTTCCTTAAGACTTATTATAAGTAGATGGAACTTCAAAGAAAATAGATATATTAGAAGATATAAGAGTTTGGTACTTAAACGATATTGCAAACACCTTTCAACGAAAGGCAAACACATCAACATTATTTTAATTTGAAACATTTATAACCATCCATATATAAAATTGTTTTATTGCATTGATTGATGACAATACATGTATGTACAATTATCAAAATCTGAAATAAAAAGTACATTATGTATCTATTGCCTAAATGAAAAGTTTTATGAAATCGTTCAGGTTATTCTAGTATAATGTTGTATATTTTCTTTCTGTGAATTATTGTATCAGCAAACTAATTCACATACATCTATTTTATTTCTTAATATAATCAGATCGTCACATTTTTATTAAAAATCTTTGAAAGAGATGTCTTGGAGCAGCAGTTATCATAACAAAATATGTATAATCGTTATCTTTGATTGATTGAGTCTGCTCTTTAAAGTCAAAAGCTCAGGCCAAGAAACTTACAATGTACTTGCAATCCTTACCACTTATGTATAAATTTAGTTATATCAAATAACACGAAATATATAAAAACAAAAATTGTCGAGTGCCAATTTTCTATAAGTGCAATACAGAGCAGAACACCTACTCAGGCGACATAAACATTTTTGGACTTAAGGGGATGACATAACGATGTATAACCAATTACAATTCAAATTTGATTGATTAATTGATTGATTTATTGATTGATTTATTGACCTTTTTTACGGTATGAGTAATTTTTTGATTATCGAGTGTTGTCCTTTCATTTTAAATACCATATTCATCGAAAGACTTGTATATATGAATATAGAAGTCAGCCCCAGTTTAAATTTAGGAAATAGATATCAATTATGTGTGCATTGTTCTTAATTAATACACTGTTAGAGTTCATATGGGGAGAATTATATAATCACGACGACCGATAGTGTTTAATAACGAAGCCTTTTAAACGATAAACCGTGTATTATTATACTATTATGCAAGAAAAACTAATATTTATTATTATGAAAGTAACAATTGATGAAACAAAAAATACATTAAGCGTAAAAGCAATTTTCCTGACGTCATTTTTTACGTCATATATTACGTCATATATCTCATCGCATAACGTGTAAGCATTTGTTTTTTGTTTTGTTTTGTTTTTTACTGTTCATATATCGTGTAATAATGCACTTTATTGCCCTGTCTGTTTGGTAAGCGAATAACGTGAAGCGTGTACAGTTAAAAATATTTTTAACGTTTCAACTAAACAATCTTCATCAGATATAAATGATGTCAATGTCATTCTTCCTTAAGGACATGAACGTCAAAATGGATCATATAGTTTTGAGTATTAAGTCAGTATGCAGGATCTTAAAAACGATACGAAACACTGGTAAAAATGGGACACCAGTACAAATTACATATTGAAATGAAATAAGTATTGAATTATAAATAAAATAAAGATTTGTTTTCTATAATATTGATAAAGTATTTTAGAATTCATACCATCAGGAATATTTGTACCAAGTTTATACATCTCTAAAAATGTTTTAACAGCATTTCCCATATCTATTAGCACGAAAGAAAAATCTAATAAAATGACGTTCAGAATTAATTTACATTTGTTATAGTGTCAGGAAAGTGTTAAAAATCAACCAAGTTATAATGGAAATGATATATGAAGTTTATATCAATTCAAAATGATAGTTTAAGTCTATATTTCAACTGAGTCATGCAAAGATTTCCTGATGGGGGAATCATTGAAATTTGAATGATATGGTCCAACGGCCATTTTTGATTTCTTAATCCAGATGTATATACAGTTTTGCACATTATATTGTATAAATTATAAATAGAATAATAAAATACCGAATTGAAACTTGTGAGCCGAGTGTGCTTCTTGTTTTTTGTTCAAACGTAGCGTATGTTTTCTCTCTTGGAAGATTTGCAAAGAAAACATTAGAAATATTCAGGTAGTTATATTGAAAGTTTTTACAACACGTAGAGGGACAACTTCATAATATATAATGTTCTCATTTAAGAATTGCAAAACTTATGTAAATTCTAAATTTAGAATCATTTTGGTTTACTTCTGACTTTTTTTATATGTGATGCCTGAGGTTTAGGGGTGAAATACTCGTCTATCATGTAAAAGGTTTGTGATCCGAATCTCGATCCAGGTAATTGACTTATTTTGTGATGCCTACATTTTCTCAAGATATCAGCCAAGATGTGCGAAGAAAAGGTATGGTTGTTTTTGAAAATAGTTACAACATGTCCCTGAATATGCATTTCAATTAAATTTTAGTGTATTTATTAGATGCCTACATATTGATACTTGATTTAATTGATTGAAATTATGAGTCATTCCTGTGTCTGTGTAAAGGTAGGGAGAGTCTACTTCAAGTGAGTGCAGTTACGCGTAAGAGATTAAAAGATTACAAAAAACAGTGATCACGTGGTACTTATGGGGTAACTAATAAGGAAATATTGAATATCACACTTAATTCGTAAAGCGTAGTGAGTTAAAGTGAAATGTATCTGCGTAAAGAAATGAATAATTTTGTACGCGGTAGCAACAATCTATAAGTTACATTATCATTAAAGGTACATATATATGTGTCAGGACCGGCGAATCCTTCATATCATCGAATTCGACTCATTAGTTAAATTCTAAACGGGAGCAGAATTATATGTACACACTCATGCTTGAACATTGTTTACGAGGCATTAATATCTTTTCATAATTATATGTCTAACGATAAACTTTTTTTGTGACAAGAATTTACGAGCAGTTAAAAACCTTTGACCTTTTTGATCTTACAGGTGAAATGTTGTTGATATTAATTCTTGAGTATTTGTCAAGTTTTCTGACACGCTATTTATTTTATCTCTTTTCTGAAAGATTTACAAAGGTAACATTAGCAATATATAATCATATTACCTACAAGAAGCTACTTTGAACATTTGACGCGGTTGTAATTTGTAAGTTGCATACTTAAACGTTTTGTAACAAATAATATTTACGTCGATACAATATGTGTGTATGAAATGTTGTTACCCTCAGTCAGAGAAATTCAATTATTTTAAACTTTTTATTCTAACCATTTGGAAAAATATATTGGTTTCCATTCACGTTTGTAACATATTGTAGTTTTGAATCTTCGAACATAATTGCAAATGTTGCCAAATTATGTAGTTTTTTGTCAACAATAATACATTAGAAGGACATTTCTAATGTAACATGCCCTAAGATGTCTATTGAAGGTTTAATATTTGCACATGTTTGATTGGACATGATTAGGATGAATTCGAGTACATAACACTTCTTTTTATTTTTCCAAAATATGAAAACCCCTTAAAATTGATACAGATACACATAAACGATATAATTGTTCCTGGCAAATGATAATGCAGGCACTGTTCTGATAGATAAATGATATTGACACATATCCATTCAATAGGGCAATGGAATATCAGATTTTTGTTGTGAATATTACATTTGTGATACTGAATTTTCATATCTGTTTTTTTAAATTATTGAGACTCTATTGTTCAATAATCACTCAACATAACGATGTTTTTTATTTCTACTTACGTAAGCGTAATATTCAATATGTTACAAATTCTGCCAACTCCTTCTAATAAGCATATCCGAAAATCTTGTTAACCATCAAAATATACCATTGAAAGCCAATAACTTCAGACATAAAATCATTGCTATTCTAAGAACAGTCTATATGACAAAACATTAAATGGAGTAACGTATCCTGGTCATACTAGTCATATATAATACAAAACATGTATGTATAGCAATATATAATAAGTCTGGTGTCACATCAGCGAGCAGCATATATTTGGCGTGAATTGATTGTACTTCTTAAAGCTCATACCGCTTCCTTTTGATAAGCTGATTGCATATTTCGGACGAAGTTTAAAATGATCATCCACTGTTTTTTTTTCTTTCTGATTTCGATAACTTATTTTAAGTAGATCACTATTTATACATCCTTAATCACATGTGTATAGAATAAGAATTTGTTTATGAAGTCATTTGTTCTTTCTTTAACTAAAAATCATAACTTACCTAACATTTTAGTCGATGGTATTTGAGGTAATAAAAATGGCGAAAAACTTGTTTAAGCACCTTTGTCAGCAGAATTAAGTCAGTAAAACCCAATCTGCATTTTGGAGTATGAAAGATGGAAATAAATCAATCATTTAAAAAACTAGATTAACTAGAACTATCGCTGAATGCGATTCATACCCCACCAATGTCTTTGACAGAAGACGACTTGGAAAGGTGGTTAAGGGAATAACTTTAGTGGCACAAACACATATACATAAAAAGAAATTATCTCTGGTGAAAAAAAGATAAATTTTACAGGTAATAGTCTAAAATTTAATATATATTGTCAAATCATGTTCGAAACAGTTACAAATAACCTTTCATTTTCCAAATATTCTAAAACAAACAAAAGCAGTGAAGTTAAGAAAATAGCATAATTATGTCAAAATGTAATTAAGAGTGGATAAACCTTGCATACTGAGCTTACTTGTGACCCTTCATATATAATATAGACTTTCAAGTGAATATTTGTTCTTAAAGTAAATATAAATTTCTATGAAATATTTATAAGTGGTAAGTATGCAGTGTCTAATGTTTGAAATATTAACATATTTTACTGGGAAGTATATAGTATCTTTATATATTAAAGTTGAAATAAATGGGAAAATAAATGTCCGTATGTGACTGAAATATTTAGATTAGTTATTTATCAGTATAGATATTGTGATTAATTATGAACTGAATAAACAATTGAATATCTGTTCTAGTTTCAGAAACATAAAGTATTAATGGTTATAAAATTTTCTAAGCCTAAAATGAGCATAACTCATAGTTCAATGGAATTGTAGAACTTTCGTCATCTGAGCTTGCTTGTAACCATTCATATAAATTTTAAGTTTCAAGTAAATATCTGTTCTGGTTTAAGAAATATTATAGTAAATAAATTTTAAGACATAAAAAATGGACTTAACTTTGTCAAAATACAATACAAAGTTATCCCCCCACACATTTTTAGTTATGAAACTTGACCTGCATATCTTACTTGCGACACTTCGTATATGATTATCTGTTCTTTTTAAGTTTTAGAAATATACAAGTACATGTAAAAATTCAGAACATTTTCTAAGTCAATTTTGACATTTAAGTGTGGCCTTGACCTTATGCTGGCACAAGGGTAAGATGGGTTCTGCAGATTGCCCAGTTGGGGTGAACATTTGAGTCAGGTTTGAAGGATTTATAAAGCGGAGACGACAAATTATGTAATATTTGATTGTATGTAAATTCGAAGACTTAAAAAGGGGCATAACTTTGTCAAAATGCAGTAAAGAGTTATGAAACTTGACTGCATATCTTTATTGTGACACTTCATATATATGTTAAGTTTCAAGCAAACACATTTTCTAGTTTCAGAAATATTCAAATACATGTTAAAATTTAAGAATATTTTAGAATATTTTCTAAGTCAAGTTTTGACCTTCACGTGTAACCTTGACCTTTAGCCGGTAAAAGAGTAACATGGATTCTGCACATGACTTGGTGAGGTGAACATTTGAGCCAAGATTGAAGAAAATCTTTCAATTAGTGTAGAACTTACAGAGCGGACACGACATACTGCTGTCTAATATTTAATTGTTTGATATTTGACCTTCAATTGTGATCTTGACCTTGAGCTGACACATGGGCAACATAGGTTCTGCACATCCCCTTGTTGAGGTAAAGATTTGAACCAAGTTTGAAGAAAATCCTTCAATAGGTAAAAGATTTAAAGAGCGGACACGATAATGGGGACGGACGGACCGACCGACCGACCGACTGACGCGACAAAGCAAATCCATTATAGCCCCACTCCCCACATTTTGTGGTGGGGGTATAATAAAAGTAGTATAAATTTACCACGAGTAATGAAGTGATGCTAGTGGTATCGTTTTGAAGATTTGAAGTTCTTCGCTCTGTTAACTTTGAATTGTTTATTGTTTGTGAAAGAATGTCCGTAGATCTAATTCTCAGACGCTCTCTTAGTTCGAATTTCAACAAGTCAAATTTTTGTCAGATTTTCCATGAAATATTTTTTTATTAGTATGTTGTTTGCGACGTGCGCATGTTCTTCATGAAAACATAATCTTTGAGCCGATATTTTTTATCAATGTTTCTCGTGTGAAGATGAATTCTTAGAAAATGTGAGCTTTAAAAGTTTACCATTTGGCATGATTATTGTTTATATTGGCATCGCATTCACGACAAGAACAAAATCTTAAATGTTAGAGCTTTTACGTTTTATGTTTTTGCAATTGATGGAATTCAAAAAATGTGAGAAAAAAATGTTTTCGAAATTTAGTCATTTACGTTAAAGAATATTAAACTGAACTTGCTTAGAAATCATTATAAAAACGAAAATGTGAAATAAAACTTGACTCCGTAACAATTTATTAATTTATTTATCTGTTTACAATGTTTTTAACACGTCAATTCTTTTTTAAAGAAGATTAAATGTCGAAAGCATAGAAAAACAAAAATGTAATGTTTAAACGATGATTTTTTATATATAGAAGGTTTTGGTTATTGTTTTGTGGTCTTTGCAAAAATAGAACGTGAAAAAAATACTTTATTTTTAATATAAAACATGTATATGAACTATTATTATATTAACGAGTTGAATTATGACAGACTTTTACTAAAAGTTGTTACATATGCCTAAATATCAGACATAAGGCATGACAATTCTTTGCTTTTATGGTTGAAAAAAAAACAACAGATATGTGACCAGAATAGGCTGGAACAAATGAGATTAACTACTTTATATTTGCTCTCAGGGACAATTTTTTTTCTTAAAACTGTATAACAAGATTTATTACTCAGTTTTAACAGAACATATCTTACCAGGCTATATCATGTGTTTACATTTAACTTACATAGCCTTTTATAAATACATATTAAGAAATTATTTTGAATTTTAACGTGATGTTTTCCACAAAGTTTAGAATGCAAACATACGTAGTCATATATATTATATTGATATTCATATCAAATTGGCATTGTATATGATTTTTGTCGTAGATAGAAGAACGTTTAATTTGTTTGCACTTGTTAACATATTCAAACATAAATAGAAATTTTCTGAGCAAAGAAAATTTTTCTGAATATTAGTGTTACACTTATGTCCAAAAGATAATATATCGTTGAATATACTTTCTAGATTTTTGCAGAAAGGACTATTTATGTAAAGAGGTATTATATTAATATAAACGAAAAATGGGTAGATCTTAAACAAAATATTAAAGTACAAATTCAAAAAATGTCGTTCAAAATAAGTTTGTCAAACTGACTTACTTGCTTCAAGGATTTTGCAAGTCATTTTAAATGCATTTTGTTAGGATTTAAAACTTAACTCAAACATGATGTAAAATATGAAGGTATAGTATCAAGCACATATTACAGTACAATAAAACTCTTTGTATTCAGCTTTTTTAAATCAAAAAGCTGTTGCAGATAAACTAATCTTTGTTATTTTTATAATGTCCTTATTTTCAAAGGCTGGTATTCTTAATTTTAATAGTATTTTGTAAATAGAGGAAAACATGCGGCAAAGATGTCTGTTATAAAGGTAGACAAACTGCCTTATATTTTTCCAATATTACGACTATTTGCAAGAGCTCTCTATGTATCGAAGAGATGCAGTAAATATTCCAGTAATAAGTACTAGTGTATCAAGCTTTGTCAAAACGTTTAAGGTTTTTACGCATTTTTTGTTTGTTTTTAATACACGTCTGTTTATTCGGATTTATATCCAATTGAACGGTGGGTACTTTTTTAAATGTAACTTTATTACATTACATTCGTCATGTTATGATCTTTTTTTTTCTAAAGATTTATTCGTTGTCTTATACCTTGTCATAATAAAAAGATAATTGATTATCACGTTGAATTGTATAATGAAACGTCTCGCACAATATAAATATAACCTGTATGTAGACATTAATTTACACTCAAACTGATTGATTCTAAACATGTTCTATGACTACTCATAATCAATACATACTGAAACACTGTCAACTCTACTATCACTTTTCTTAAGTTAACATTCATTTAGCTAAATGACTAAACTGAACTTCGTGTGAAAAATAAGATTTGTTAAATTTTAAGTGCTATTTAAATATAACATGTAAAATTATATAAACGTTTGTTCACAGTTTTAGAAAAAAAAGAAAGCGAGCTTTTCCGTAACATCATACTTCTGTCATATCGCAAAATGTCAGTATAAAATATCGGAATAAAAAGTAAAAACACAGGTGCTACTTTATATTTTATCAGTTTTTATTTTATTAATAATTGTGGTTAACAACAAATGCTAAAGAAATTTAGATTCAGTTTTAGCTGTCGGCTGTATATTTACCCATGCGACTTGTGCAGACCAATATAAGGTACACATCCGTGCCGCCTGATCATGGTCTGCATAGTTAGCAATTATTTTAGTTAGTGATGAATGCTTTCGTTCAAATTAATAGATTGACAATTCTTGTTAAGATATTTAGTATGTTAAGTATTAAAACGTTGTAAGAATGATCAATATGTTTCAAGTTATAAGTGCCATGTAAAGTATTTGATACTAGGGATATTATCCCCAAACTGATACTCGAGATATTATCCCCAAACATATAATATTATATTTTCATACATATTCCAAGAGCAAAAAAGAAGAGAAATATTGAATTTACAGATTCATCATTTTAACTTGGAACTTACTGTGTTTTCATTTGTTTCATACTTAATGATCAGTACAATCTATGAAGTAACTATAATATATCAAGATTGTATTTGTCTATGAAAAGTTTGAATTAGAACTGGTTAACTGTGCTGACATTATTTTGTTGACTGATAGTTTTTGTGACATATGTCCGTTAGCAAGTTTGATAGAATCAGACATTTTCTCTACCAATCTCAGACTAATGCGTAAACCTACTCCGCTTTTTTTTAAAAGACAATCAAATCACAAACAATCCAAGTTACAATTACAGGCTACATACATCAATATGCATAAAACATTCTTGGAGAAATAACGTCTTTTGTAATTATAAGTTATTTATTATCTAACATTAATATATTTAAATTTACTCTAATTGATCTTAACTGTATTATTTGTGATGTCTTCAGTTTTTTCGAGAACAGATATTTCGAAAGTATTCGGGATACAAAGGGCATAATGCATTTATCTATATTAGCTCTTTTTTCCGCAAAATTAATTTCTTGCCCTTTTAAACGTTAAGATGCCGTCTTAGTAACGCATATACATGGCATTATATTGTATTGAATTATTACTCGTATTAACAGATAATTGTTTTCTCTACATTCTTCGTTTAAATCTGCGGTTTAGATGTTTTCTATATTTTACTTTGATAGAACAGATGTCTTGCCCGAATTTTGCGAAGAAATGGTTCAGCATAATTGCATTTCATACTGAAATTACCGGTAAAGTCGTCATTTCAATATAAGTTTATGGTGTGATAAGTTCAAAGTGTGTTACTTTTATCGAGGATAAGCCATAGATTAAAATATCACTATATTATTACAAACACGTTACCATTGATTTGTATGTTTTATATGAAATATTGAAACATATTAAATGATATCTTATTGATTTCGAAAGCAATATTATATAGAATAATATATACAAATTGTGTTTACTAGATGTTTTCTTTTAAATTTGTTTTTTTTAAAAATCTTACTTGGTTTAAATAAATTTTAATTATATAACTTCATAAAAACTAATATATAAGTTATCTCAAAACTCTAAATAAAGAAATTTATGGATGCTCTACAACTACTGACACTAAATACCAATCAATTTTTTATTTCTTCGGCATTCATAGTCACTCTGTAGACTGTCCAACGAAATGAACTTCCAAATATTAAAGGTTGAATCGAGAAAACAATTATAGGTGTCGTCTTTCTGTTAGAAAATACCCTGAGGTTAAAAAGGCATCCACCTTATGTATCATTATAATATTACGATTGCATTAACAATAACAGCATTTGCCTTATGGGAAATACACACTACAAAACAAGGGTATTAATATTTGACGAATGGTTGAAAAAATAGATTTATCAAATTTGTTTCTTAGTTTACGACTGACTGAAAATTGCGATGGAAATAATTAAACAATATAAATTGTAGAAAGCTAATTTTTATAACGGAATTATCATAGAACATATGACAATTATCTGCGTAACAATTGCATTACAATATGAATCCAAATATAATTTCAATCTTTAAGTATGATTAGGAAATTGTTGAATTCCCTTACTGATGGCGATGGTAAGCTAGCAATATCAAAACATTTCCGTGTCGATCCCCTGTGTTCTGATACACTTTTACATATCCTTAATCACATTTATATGACATGACTCTATGTTATTGATAAAAAATATATGACCTAGGTGTGGGAATAGAATATGCAGGAATGAATTTATTGTATCTCTCATTGCAAACAACCCCCTATATTTTAATGCGGTAAATGAATTATTCAAAGTTATAACAATATTCGTCACCAATATTCATTTAGCAGAATTTGAAGTAAATAAAATATTTCAAAAGGTTTTAAGGTCACCAATGACGTCAACATCGAATATGCCACAGTTTTTTTAGTATTTTTGATAAAATTACTTTTTAAGGCTCTGGGTGTTTGTATATACTTAATAAAAATTCATTGGAGCAGATAAATATCCCTTTTGAGGAAAAATTCAAATCCAGTTTTTGTCTATGCATGGGAAGTCTTAAATTAATGGCTAAATGCCAGAACATTCTTTCGCACGGACCAGACTCTATACATTTAGATATTGAAAACTCCTATAAATTTAAAGTATTTGAAAGCTTTGCAAATCAAACTCACAAATACGCAGGTTTATGTTTTTCAATAAAGTCTTAGAAACGCCAGGGCCGTTAGTAAGAATGTGTACAGGCATATCAATATATTAATGAAAGTTATGCAGTTTATTGTTATACTGCTGAAATATATTGCAAACCTAAAATGGACTGCAAAATATGTTAGATAGTGTAGAAACATAGGTAAATAATGACGCATTTGCCTCCCGCAATGTAATGAAATATCAGATTTTGGCTTTAAACTGGGTATTCTTGATTTTAATATGCATTCTGTTTTTCTTTTGGCAAGCATTGCAACTATGTGTCTCTAAATTTAATCTCAATCGATAATCCAAAGTTTGAAATAATTTCAAGAAGCGAAAACACTTATTTTGTATTATATGCCATCTTTATTGTAGGTAAATTAAAATATATCATTATTATTATTTAAGAGAATACAAATCGATAAAAAAAACATCGAAAATATAGGTAATGAGGCACTCAAGAAAGCTAGTTTAACGTATTCTGGCAATTTGTAAGTATTTATACAATCATGTCAGCTAGACCTTTAAATAGAAACTGGTGCTCATAAGCCATAGCTATATGTGCTTTATGTTTTAAACATGAATCTTTATTGAAAATAAACTTGTGTTTACACATGAGTTATTCCAGAAGAAATAGTTTTAGAGGATATTGAAGTTTCTTCTATAAATATAGGATTTATTGTCATCGAGTGGTATGAAAATAAAAATTTCACGAGTGGCAGTAGTCACGAGTGAAATATAATAATTTTCATAACACAAGATGAAAATAAATCATGAATTAAAAGAAAAAAAAATTGTTTATTATATTTTTTTCCCATTTTTTAAACTTGTTATTAGGAAATCTCTTTTGATTGTGTGCATTGGCGGAATTTAGAAGAAAGTAGTCTGCCAAGACACCAGTGAAAATTCGGAAAATACGTTTCAGTTTCAGTTTGCAGTGAAAAATAATTTTTTACAGAAAATATGGAAAATAGAAATAAGCATTTTATTTCATCAATATCTCTCTATATTCATTTATAAGTATATAATAAAGCTTTGCACTGACACTATTGCATTTTACTGTTCACTTATTATTTGGATTTTCTTACCTATTAAGTAAGTTAAAGCTGTATGTCCATTTCCTTAAAAATAGAAAAAAACTATTTTATGTATCGTATATTTAAAATGTCCTAGATAATTGACAGCTAAACACAATCGCTAGCCAACTAATTATATAATATAATCATAAGTGTGCAGTTAAAAAAATTATTTGTTGTTTATAGATATAGATATAGTTTTATATATTGTTACAATTTGCTCTGTAAAAGAACGGATGTTTGTTTCCAATTTAAATGAGAGTATTTAGCCCTTCAATTCATTTTAATTATGTGAGTTTTGTTATTAACCATGCTATGACATATGTTTTGGCATTTACAGTAATTTGACAAATACACGTTTTTATAAATTTCCTGAAGTGATTTGAACAGGAGTTCAACTGTTGATTTTAAGACTGAAAGGTGTTCCATATGCTTGGATCCAATTAATTCTGCTTTAAATTGAAAAGTAGCATGTGTTTCTGTCGGAAGATTTGCAAAAGTTAACACTAACAAATCTAATTTAATCACCTCATAGATGCTCTTTGAAATCTTGCAATAACGCAAAGGTATTAAAACATTTATTGCTTCCAAAGGTACTTCCTATGAAGATATCATTAGATTAGCATGGGTGTTTCTGGCTGTGATGTCGGCACGGTTAAACACAGTAAATGTTTATATCTTATCATCAAGAACATACACAATTTTAATGAACGAAATTTTAAGAGCAATGTCATCAAACATTGTTTAATAATAATAATAATACATATTCAATTAATTTGAATCTGTAAGACAATGTGTTATCTCTCAACCTCAGCACTGGAACATTTTTTTTTCATTTAAGGAAATGACATCATGAAAGACCTATTGAGACCCCTAAAATGCTTTCATTTTATTTCTCAATGTTATTTGTATGTGCTCTTGTATTGTTACCCAACCGAACTCGTTGACTTTATAGCTAAACCTTTAGCTGAACTTGAATCTTTGCTTTTTCTAAAACTTAAATTAGGATATAGTTATTTGTATGAAAGGTACACTACCTCAGTTATGTTTTTGTTATTATTCTTACAAGTATGATATACATTGAATTATAAACATTCTCTATATTCAATATTATACCTCATAAATGATTCGACCCAATAAAACAATAGTTTGTCTATCATTCACAAGAGAATTCTCAGGTCGTATGTGTCATCAATGGAGAATTACTGCATGTCACATCTTATTTTTGAAACGATTTAATTTTACAGAACGTCCAATAAATAAGAGTGATTCAATTCAACATAAAAGAGAGAACGTTATAAAAATAGTGTACTTCTAAATTAGGTTTGGTAAAGACTTTATGCATTGGAATTTTTAAAATTGAATTCTAAAGTTAGCTTACTTTACCTCAATTTTTACAGATTATTGTATTATATAATATATTAAGTTTTACTGATCCGAGCATTAAACTTGGTCGTAACAGTAAAAATTATATGCAGCGCAAAAAGAGTCAAATATCAAGTCTTATTTTACAAACATTATGCCGAATATAGATAATAAGTTTAGACGTTTTCAAGGTCATGAAAGGTTGTTATCATCTATTTCTATTTTAACAGCATACTCCTTGCACTCGTTATTTTGAAAAATAATTTAAAAATAGTATAAGGAAAAATCATGTAATTGTTGGTATTCGATGTTTTTAATATTCTTTACTTTAGTTTCTTATAATCGTTGATTTTGTTTTTCCTCCTTTTATTTTAAATCATATCTAACTTATCATAAAATCTATTTCATATGATAATTAAAATGCGAAAATAAATCATATGCAAATGATTATAGAACATAATTAAATTATTGTCTCTGATAACAATTTTTACTGTATTTATTTCCAGAAATAAAAGAGTGTTTCAAATAAGTGTATTATAACAAACGGTTGAAAGAAAATTGAACGTGACCAGAATAGATATAAGGTAATACTAAAAAACAATTTTGTCCTTGTGAGTGACAAACTTGTGCTTTCAAAGTAAATTGTAGCAAAATGTTGTTGTCTCGGACAACCTTGATATTGGCTGTTTGCTTTTATACATATTCAAATAAAGAAGCATCTGATGACAAAATACTAGAGAACATTTTTAAATTGCTCATTTAACCAATAATGAATTAAATTCCCCTAATCCTGTTTTCGTAAGCAATCAATGCTTCGATAGGCCTATAATAATGAGCTTCTAAAACATATCCTCTAACCGATTACTTTCATATTTAAGTCTTATTTTAACCAAGCATTTCAGTTTAAGATATACTCAGATATTTCAACGATATATATATATCTGTAATAAATTAAGTCAAAGGAATATCTGATGCATATGAACATGAAGCGTAATGCGCTAGTTAATTTTAATGGTCATATTCACGAATATATGTTTTCAAAGCAATGGTAGGTTTAGAATATAAGCAGCAATATATGAACATAGTTTTATATAAAACGCATCCATCATTCCTTGTGTATATGAATATTTGCTATACGGAAACAGCAAACTATGCGAAACTGCAGTTTTTGTAATATAAAGGAAACATAAAAACAAAATGGGAAAGTTTAGTTAGATAGTTTGTCAACTTGTGGTTTTATTAGTTGCAAATAGATATTGATAAGCTAGTTAAAAGAAATCGTTAGCATAGATATCAACTGAAATACATCGGGATAACTCTATTAAGTTTATTGAACAGAAAACTAGAAAAGCTGATTAAATAACTCTGAATAGTGTTATAAACTGATTACTTAAGCCAGATTCTTAAAGATCATACTGATGTTTATAAAATATTATCAAGCTAAAATACAATCGATTCAAGAGACCAAACAAACCATTTGGATTATAGCAGAACAGCGGTTTCTTTTCTTGCTTTAATTTTGGAAAAACAATACATTATGGTTCAATTGCCATAAAGCTGTTTTCCACGGTAAGGGAAAAACAAAGATTAACCAGACATTAATTATATTTATCAGTCTTTCATTCAAATCTGCGTACATTTACATTATGCAGTAAACATTTCTAGAATTATATCCGTATAAGCAAAGAAGAAATTCAAACAACTATAAACATATAATACAGACCATAATGATAAAGATATTTTCTTGAGATTTAGATGTCATAGATTCATTTTTGCATATTACAATCAAAATAGTAAGCTACTCCCAACGTTTTATTGTCAATGGATATCTTTTCCTCATTCAAATGCTTTGATATTTCAGCTTTCGATATATCGGGATTTATATCGATTATATCTAGATCATTTTAATGCTTAACAATACAATGAAGTAAAGATTGTTACAGATATTGTCGAACAGCTGAAGATGTATATCATTTGTTAAGCAAAACTTAATGCTCCAAAAACTTTTAAGTTTTTGCTAAAGTTACAAATTTTAATATAAGTTGTTAATAATTGTAAACAGAGTGCACTAAACTTTACCTTTAATAGAAAATAAGAAGGAAGAAAAACAATAAAAAAAAATCCAAGACAAGCTTATAAAATTTATTTCATACCAGAAAAACATATGCCGAACGGTACTGACAGATATTTGCTACTTACATGTCTTCCCCCAGTTAAACTTAAACATTAATTCTTGTTTTGATGTCAGATGATAATTGTGTACATGCACCCTTAAACATTATGCAACAAAAAAAGGCAAAATAAAGCATTTTGATATCTGTTCAAATAGACCAAACACCTTTTACGAGCTTCTTTCCTAAATGTTATATTGACAGAAATAGAGTGTGACAAATTACCTTTTACTCTTGCAATTCACGTTTTTAATCATCCTACTTTCTCACTTTCAGCCGTTTTACAAACCAAAATTAGATTTGCCATCGTTAGAAAATAGTGACGGAAGAAATAACATTAATTTCTAAGTAAAATTTCTACATTCAGGTAAAGAATTAAAAATATTATAAAATATGGTAGACTATGCGAGAAATATATCTGATATGTTTTTGTTCAGATCGGTATATCCGTCCCTTTTCCCAATAAGCGGTTCTCCTCGGGACGAATATTCGGATCCAAACCGCAACATATAACATATATTCTTTCGAAAATCACATTATTTTAATTATTGGATCTTGCTATTTTGCTACACATTATCTCTCGAAAACTTCAGCCAAGTGTATGTCATTTGATCATTTTATACTCGTAAAAAATAAGCATTTTACAAAAAACACGCGGAAATTTAAGCTTTTTAAAGTTAAATTAGGATTGAAATACGTGTTTGCAAACATTAATTTCACATTTGTGTGTTATTATTATAAGGTCTTTGATTTTAAGCTAATGTAAGCTATATACCAGTTTGTTAAAAAGGTGTATCAAAATAATTTAAGAGCAGCAATTAAAGTATTTACAGTTCCAGTCGATAAGCATAAATTTGTGAATGTGTTGCATACTTCCTCTGATCAATTCATGAAGGTAAAAACCGACAAATGTTGCTATCTGTCAGAACCAACAGAACGTCTTACATGTTTAGAAAAAAATATTCGAATTGCTAATGCGTTTAAAGTTTAATGAATTGATAAAAGTAATAATATCTAACTAAAATGCAAATTTTAAGTGTGAAATAAAAAAACGTTCTAGACTCTTCACTAAGCATTAGAGGACCCAACGAAATATCTTTATCAAAACCGTAAGTGTGTACTCCAAACACGTACAAAAAACAATCGGAGGCGTAGGATTCTTTTGTGATATACATGTAGCAGTTAATATTGGTGATTTATTGAAAATATTGTTTATGTATATACATATATTTAAGCATACAACGTCGATAGCGTATATAACATTTCATTAACAATTAAGCAATAAAAATGTAATTTAAAAGTAAAACAAAACTACAGAAGTAATATCTGTATCTGTAAATAAGCATTTTTCATGGAAAATTGGTATAATCATTGTCATGTAGATTTTTTTATCCTTTTGTAACGAAGCACATGTCCGACTCACGCTGCTATCTTCTCTTGTATGAAGAATCATTCGACCATTTTTTAGGTTTTAAAACATATTAATCATGTTTTATATATGTTTCCGTTTAATTATGTCCATTCTATAATTGTAAGTGTTACTTAGGAAAAGATGTAGCACATAAAAAATTGTTTAGGGGATGTTTTTTTCTGAAAAAGTTTAAAAACAAAAATTATCCTTTTGTTTTAATTTTCTTTTGAATCGATATGGAATTGTCATCATATGTTATCTTATGGCGAGTATAATCAAATCAGTTGATATTGAATAGACATTGTGATCAAACCAATATTTAAGACCTTTAGCAATTATATTGCATATATCCTAAAGAAAAGCAGCAGCAGTGGTGCAATAATACGATAATATAATAATTCGCCAGGCAGTGGAATAGTTAAGCTTAAAGTTTCATTTACTTTTACTTTGGCGTCTTGCCTAATACTCTTCTGATATTCAAATATTATAAAATCAGATGTTGCTATTTTTAAAAACAATGCCACGCAGTCCTTATTTACACAAGTATCAATTTACATTCAACATAATACAGAAATTAAATACGTTTAGATAGAAACACTATTTAAAACGGCCATCACCTTTAAAAAAGTGAACTAGCATTTTAGAAGGAAGTGAACTACAATTTTAGAAATAAGTAAATTAGACGACCATTGCATGGCTGATTGAACTGCGGGTTTAGCCAAAACCGTTTTTGCAATAACCTTTCATGTTTATTATGATGTTATTTACTAACCGTTTCTATTCTAATTGTACGTACGTGTTGTGAGTAGAGAATTATTAGAAATATATTACTATATGTAAGACTGCAGAATGTATGGTTTTAGACAAATTGTCTATTACAACCTCAAGGTGACCATATTTATCAGGAGAAAACATTACTTCCTTCATCAAAGAATACAGCTCATTGAACATACCAAATAACAAAACTGAAGTAGAAATGAACATAAGATTAAGTTTGTTCCGAAACATGTTATCATTTATGTTCATACGTTAAACGATCTGAAGTTTATATTTTCAAACCTCATTTATTCTATTTCAGAATGATTTAGATAGCGTGTGTTACCTTTCAATGAAGATTAACAGATTTAGAGTCTATATTAGCATAAATAATATAAGATAGTCTACATAACAGCTGGTTGAAACGCGTCTTTAATCAGGTAGGTAAACCATCATCAATATGTAGTCTAAACATACTCTCAGTGGAGTGTGTGTTATAACAGTTCATGTGGTGTTATATTGCTTTGAACTGCTTTTTTATTTCACAAGAAAAATAGATAGATATATCAATGTCAAGAAGAACACAAAAAATAAAGTATTACTCTAGTTTTATTGCGGTCATTAAATAGTAAGTGGTCTGACAAAGAGAGGCATCAACAGTTTCACTCAAAAGTTAATATCAAAACTTACAAACTTATGAATATGAATACTACTTAGTTCATGTAATTGCTCATTTTTTGCATAACAGGAACATATATATAAAAGTAAGTGACTGAGACCAGTAGCATAAATTTAAAAAAGGAATATCCTTGTAAAACATTTAATTATGACATTCAAAACTAATTATAATAACACTTAAAATTGTAATTTTAAGAAATCTAGAAAGAATGCTTATTTGTCTTATATTGAAACGAAGTATGTTCAATAGCTTACAACCTAGATATGAAAAGTACTTGTTGAATAACTGTTAATTTATTAAACAATTCGTTTACATATTTGTGTATGTAGAATTATTTCTTTACAGTGAGTGATTATCCTTATTATGACTATTGTTTGTACAAAATGTGATTTATATTTGAAAATATACGTTCAAGGAAAATTGTTTACCTTCGGTAACTAACAATTAAGTGATATTTAATCGGTTATAGCTTTTCACCAACATTACCATCCTGAAAATATGTCACTTACATCATTTGTATATTTGTCTTTAGATTTAGATTATATTACGTGGTAGAATAAATGAATCTAATGACCGACTGAGAGCACTTGATTCACCGCGATATTGCACTCAAATTTTCATCCCTAAGTTTCAATTATTGAAGCGTATTTTAAAACCTGGATAAAAGCTGGTTTCGATCATATTAATTAATAGGAATTATATAATAAACCGAGGAAGTACCTAAGTCTTGAAGTGACGAAATGTGACTTTTTTCTCTTAGAAGCGTTGATTTTTAAGTAACTTCTCATTAATACGGAAGTATTAACGTATTCCGATAAAATAAAGAAGTAGTTATCACCGATAAAGGGAAATAATCAGTATGCTCGCATCCTGAATTACCTTTATTTGCGTTTGATACATTCCGAGAGTTTGTTTATCTTTTCTGCCAACAATATTGCCTATGTAGATATGGTTGAAATTATCGAACCTATTTAACAAACATCTTCACATATAAAAGGTGATTGCCACAAAATTGTGTGATTTTCATCCAATTGAGTCGAATATGATATTCCTGGATAACTCATAAACCATTTCAATCTTGATTTGGATTTTATCTATCTAACTGGATCGATAGAGTATTTTCACTATCTTGTGTATCGTGTTGCACTTTGGAAGATTTCTTAGCACATCAAGTAATAATCTATTTTGCTCGATTATTTATCAATTGCTTATTTCCTTGGGCTAGTCCTTGGCTAACAGGTAGATATCGATGCTCTTTTTGTGTATTTTGTACTCAATGACCATTTAATAATAGATTTCCTTCAAGGACTTAAGGCTTTAAATATTTGTTTTTTATTGTTGTTTTCTTCTGCTTTGTGTCTGTGTGGTTGGGGTGCATCCGTGTATAAGCAAAAATACTTCATCATGGTTTGAAATAGTTTGACATATTTCTATGATTCCAAAGTAGAGGGTCCATTCATTCCAAATAATTGCTGCTAAACAACCGGTTACACTAAATCTATATGTTTAAAAAAGTTGCGGAAACAAATAACCCTTCTGTTATAACAGGAACAATCTTACTTTCAATTTGACTATTTATTACTTTGTTGTTATTAAAATTTTAATATGCTAAGTTAAACATACATTCAGAAATAGGAATGTGATACATAACATGTCTTCTATTGCTTTGTTAATTATAGTGCTTTTTTAACTTTATAATGCATGTGCACATTCAGCGAAGAAATGGAAATGCGAGATGTTGTTTAATAATAACTTTTTTAGTATGTAGATTATCAAGTTGAGCAAAAACTGTGACAACGATGAGTTGCATCTATTAGAGAAATAACTTAATAGTTTGTTTTTCTAGTCTATAACTCAAAAAATATCTTGAAAAAACATATTACCGAGACAACAAGATTGTTCCGTACATCTCCCCCTACAACAGTTACACATAGTCTGCTGTTTTGTTTACATAGCATGCCGGAATTCTTCTGCCAGACCTCACAAGAATAATAAGAATAAGATTACTATGGAAAATTCCTAAACTACATTTCACTTTTTTACAAGGCATTTACCCAATTGGTGATGCTCATAGTATACAACTTAATGTATAAACGTTTTGTTTTAAGCAAGTGCCTATATATTTGGTTTTTTTTATGTTTTTTATTTGTTTCTTGCATTGGTTGCACGTATCAAGTAATGATAGTATATAAAATGGTATATATAATTCTTTAAAAGGGAACAATGTTTAATTTAAAGGAACTTACGTGTTGTTTTATCTAAATGATGAACTACGTTGCTGCAGCAAAAGATGTTCAAATTTGACAGGCTTTCGTTTTTGTTATAAATAAAGTAAAACATTTGAATAAATGGAAGGTTTAGATTATTTCCCACGTGCATCCCTATCAATTGTTATCTAAAGTAATTTATTATCATATCTACAGCGATGAAATCTCTTGAAACGTCTGGAAATAATTTCTGGAAAAATCAGTTTCTGATTATGCTTCATTTAAAAACGTTATTTTATCCGGACTTTGCTGAGTCTCAATTATCAAACGTGAAATCAATTTTGTCTGAAATAAGTCTTAAGGAACTTTTTAACGTCATTTGAAAAAGAAAGGTCAATTTGCTTTGGTAATGTTTATTATTTGTATGTTAACTTTTTTTTAGGAACAATGGCACATTTATTTGTTTATCTAGCATTATTCATGATTATGTATGTAAGAATTTATTTCAGACACTTGTGTAAATTGCATTCTTATGGTAACTTTACAATATTATACTGTTAAATACATTTTCAAATTTTCATGAAAATTAGCAAAAATCTTGAGGTGTGCTGCTATAATATAAATACCTTAAGTTATCATGCTTGGTGGAGTTTTGTATTTAAAAAAATGTTGTAACTCTAAAACGACCTGAAACTTTTTAGCCTTAGTTTAAAGTACAGTGAAATCTTTCAAACAGTGATGTAATAATGGATGATCAAACTATACAAATATTTTAAAACCTTTGCTTACTTAATTTCCGACATTTTAGACACATCTTTGATTTTGATAATCAGCCTGACGTGCAAACAACCATTTTAGCAAGAAATTTAAATAAACAATTCGTGTCGACATATGTTCATAGATAAGAATAAACAAAGCCTTACTATCATCAAAAATCAGTTTTTTAATCAGGATAGTTTCTATACCTACACTAAGATTTTTCTGATAACTTTACAGCTGTAATATTTCACAAAACAGATAAATAACTGTATGTCAGATAAACAGATTGAAATCACTGTTTTATTAAACCGATATATCACGATATATCAACTGAAATATATTGAACATAGTAAGCCTTCAATATTTATCTTGTTTATTAGTTAAATAAAACAATGTGCGATTTTTAAAAGAAAATCAAACATTCCCTATGGGGAATAGAGTCTATAACATTTTTAAATTGTTTTTTTTTTCTTTCTAAATAAAATGTGTTGTTTTATCATTTCTCCTCTGAATTATTCCTATCTTTCTGTTATTTATGAATGAAATAGGATTGCACAACGGTTCACCTTTCCAGCTAAATTGTAGACCATTCAAAGGATTTGAATCCTGGTTATCGAAATTTAATATATTGATGCTTTACATTCATAGTTGGTGGTTTTTTATAGCATTAATACTTTCAGGACAATCTTACTTTTTATCTGCTCGCAAAAAATGATTCACGGTCGGTTGCAGATACGAATAACATCATAAACATGGAGGCTTCTTAGGAAACGACGGATCATTTTAATTAGCATTGTGAGACATACCTTAATCTATATCTTCATTAGTACGGAAGTGTGAATGCATTACAACCTTGTCAAGCAAGAAACATCATTGATCAAAACTTAAACATTACCATGTATCAGCAACTTTCCATATCTTTTGGTTCATGGTTTTTAAGTGCATGGCTTAAGCAGTTTATAAGACAATTATGTTTTTGTAAAGAGTTATATGTCCTTAGGTTCAGTTATAAACTATTCAAATTGTCAAATAGTCGTTCGTTATAAATACACTTTGGGAGGAAAAAGAGTTATATATTTAAAGTTTGACAAATAAGATTAACTCTCAATCGATGCATCTTAGTCAGTCAAGAAACTTGACAACAAAATCGTGATGTGAATAAGTATTGACAAATAAAGCTCATCAATTCTTATTTACTACAAGTAGCAATCCTCGTGTTATTTGAGACCATATAGGCTTTAAAGTGTCAAACATATAAATTAAGGTCATGTACAACTGTCATTATCTATTCTGATACGCTTTCTATTGAAAATCAGAGTAAAACTTAAATATAAAGAAAACGCTTTAATTTATATTCAAGCTCCAACACAAATAATGATATAGATCGGGCAATCAAATTAAATCATTAGGAGAGATGCTTTCACTGAACAAAGATTTATTGTTTCAAAATAAATTCTTAACAGTGCTTACAGTGAGTATAAAAGAAATATGTTCTTTAAACCTTCATTACTTTATAATATGTTTCATTGAATTGAATTCATCAAATGGAAACGTTAGATAACGTCCAACACAGCAAGATAATATTGTTGCATGCTGAGATTAGATAAGTCTGTTTATAAACGCAAGGTACCGTCAACCATCCCCTGAATCTACGAGTACATGCTTTAGCATAACTATAATTTATTTATAAAATTGAATTTTGATTAAGAATTTCCAAACATTGGAGGTTATAATGCATCATCAAGTGAATCATTTTAATGACAATTCAATGAAAATGGAATGTTTACAGAGGTCTATATACTTAGGGTGAATTAACAGTATTCAAGAAGGAATACTGAAAGCGCTTAACATGAAAAGATTGAGTTGATGGTATTAAGGTTCTTTTCAAACATGTGGTTTGTTAAAGAAAATTTAATTTCACAGTTTTAAGCAAAAGTGACCTTTAATTGATGATATAAAATCAACTTCTTTTGAATTTAGTAAATCTAGTTAAGATAATAAAATACATATATTCTGGTTAAAGAAATGAGATAAATGTCAGATCAGTGTAACAGATTGCGATAAAAGCTTCGATTTTTAAAGTTTATTCAAACACACTACCTGATTCAAGTGATAGTAGAATCAAAGAACAGCAAGCTGCAAAAATAACACTGTCCTCAGCCATAACTGAATAGCAAAGAGGGCAGTGTGCATGTTTAGTTGTTTTGATGGCAGATGATGAAACATAAGAACATACATGCATCAAACAGCAATTAAGGTTATGATAACTATTTTTGCAAATTAACATAGTTACTATAAAGATTACAAAACAAACAATATTGCATTATGAAATATTATTAAATTATTTACAATTGCAATAACAATTGACGAATACTAATTTAATCAAGATTGAGTCTGAAATAGTTTCAGTGCTGCCCTGAAAAAGAAACAAAATAGTTCCTAATTATTCTTTTTGTTATTTTGGTATTTTGAGTATTCTATCCTTTTTCTCGCCCACACCTAAACAGGAGGTTTGTTTTATGTTTTAATCGAAAGCTAATTTGATCTTTTTAGCTAATTTGTTTTGTTAACCCATCTGAAACATCTCTATTTTAATTGCCTTATCATAATCATGCATTCAGTATTATTTATTTAACTTAAAATTATATTTGCAGCTCGATTGATAATTGTTTTATTTCATTTTCCAATATATATTCTAAAACAAGAAGATCTTTTCAGCTGAAGTGTAAACCATATTACTTTGCCAGATCAACGAATCACTAATGTCTTGATTTAAAAGAAATAATTATGATGTTTAATTATATTTTCTTAATTTATTTGTTTGTTTGTTTTGTCTGTTTAACGCCTATTTTAATTATAGTGTAAACAAATCCCAGCATATTTATCCACCTAACGATATTCCTGGATAACTAACCCGTTATTTCCAATTACTGCACAAGTTACTGTCTACTTATTCCACATGAGTTCTGGATCAAGGTGAGAAGAAAACAACCATTAGACTCAATGTCCGTGGTCAAATTTCACAGAGGAAATTCGCCGGCAACCCGTTGCTATATAATTCAATGAGCTCTTTATTTTGCTAACAGGGCAGGCGCTGTTTTTATTGCGCCAAGAGAGCAGACATAAATAATATTTGTTATATGTTGTTTTGTATGCTTTGTGTTGTTATGTTATATTTCAATATTTCTTTAAGTTTGTTTTAACCAAAACATGTGTCGTATATCTACAGAATTTCCGTAACGTTCCATTTTCCACATTGTCATAAGTACTTTAAAAGGTATGCCATATTTTTAATTAACCTGAAAATGCAGAATGTTGTCAAAAGACATTACTTAAATGTGGATACGAAAGCATTTATTTAGTTTTAGTTAATTATATTATAATGAATTATAAATATCATTCCTTGATTTGCAGTCAAATAGAATAATATATCTAAGTTGTTAGTTTTGTCGTCTGTTGGCTTGTTCATAAAGTTTGACATTTTCTAATTACCTGTTTTTGAAGATAAAATTCTAGCCTTTGTCAGACAAGCATTTTGCATTGCTTTTAAAAAAATAAGTAAGGAGGTTGAAAATTAAACGAAATCAGCTGAATGACGATATTTAAACAAATCTATCAAAGATAAATCCAATCTGTCTGTTGAAATATAATTATTAATTCTTATAGCATGTTCTGGTTAAGTAAAGAAAACACGTTTTACACATTTATTTTTCATATGTCAAACAAAACGAATAATTGTAAGATATAATATTTGCAAAATATCATTAAATGATAATGATAACTGTTCAAATAAATGAAAAGGGAATCACTTTATTGCATAAATGTAAAGTTATGTTGACAAATGTCTGTTTGATAACCGGCTGTTACATTGTTTCAAGCATATGTTCCACCTCCACATGTGTTAAAAACAAATATATCTGCAATCATAAACTACCTTCGTACAAGGTCAGATCTTCCCAGAATTATCCGCTCTTACATGAAACACATTCCATGCTTCAGACATGTTTCGGTTTGAAAAATGGTTTTATGATGGTCGTTATAATTCTTTGTAATTATCTTGCCTTTAAAGAGTACCATTGGCTTCATCAATCATAGCAAGGTTAATATTGTCAATCATCATATATGAAAACTTATTTTACTTTAAATTTACATTTTCATTTTTTAAATAATATCATTATACAATCAGTGTATGCAGTCGGTTTTATTTGTCACGTAAACGAAAACCTAATATATGTAGTGCCTTACAGAAATGTCTCTTTCTGGGTCGGAGGAATTGGATGCATATTTTAAAGTGTTATTTTCATAAAGGTAACTATATTACATGCTGCTTAATCGCGATGATTAACGTGAATCAAATAGCTGACGGTCTTGATAACTTTCATTAATTAACGTTATTAAATTTAAAAAATGAGATATTTGACTATTTTCCATGTTTTTTCATCCGATTTTTATCATCAAAGTTACTCGTTTACCTATCTACAACAAATCTCTTGTAAACAATTCCTGACATTTTTAAACGTTATTATACAAGAAATTTTACTTGATCTGTTTTATCATACGTGTAATAATCTGAGACGGAAATAAATAGTTTTGCTTGTATAATTTAATTGATAATACTAATGATAATATAATTATTTCATAAAATGATAATTGTAAAAATAATTCGCATTATAAAAAGACAATTAGACATTTCAGTCATATAAAAAGAGTTTCTTCAAGCCCTATTAATAGTTAATGCAACGAAAAACATTGCAGCAGTATATCTTAATATTTAAAAAATAACATCAATATATAATTATATATAAAGTAACAAATTTATACAATCACACTTTCCTTCAAAATTCAGCATCTTGAATAATGACCAAAAAAGCGATTAAATTTATTTTATTTTTCAATTCCGAAAAATAAATCTTTAATCGAAATTAAATAGAGAGATAACACATGTAATGTTTTTTCTATAACAAAGCAATCATCTGTGAAAAACATGCTTCTTTGAATGCGTTCCTTTTTAGAATATTAAGTGTCTGGAATTTACATAAATATTTTAGACATATTTAATAAATCTAGTATGCGAGTGGCAAGCATTTAGGAGGATAATTAATCATCTTATCGTTTGTATAAATCCAATGTATTATTTTATTGTTCATAATTCAATCCAATTGAAAACAGTTTTATATGCTTCATAGATTTAACGCAATATTGTAAAGCATTTAGACACCTATTTACATTAGCTGTGTTATCTTTTTTTTGAATCATTGATAAATGCTTAGATCTTGCAATAAAACATAAAGCTCATAAATAAAAAGAACTGAAAATGAAGGGTTAAAAACAAGCAACAACCGCGCTCGTTTTTTTCCAAATATTATTATTTCCTGTATTTAGTTTATTTTATATAAAATAGAATATCACATAATATCAACTGTAGTCATCTCTTTAACTTCGTTGTCGAGTATTTGCAGATTTGAATCCTGGTAATTGAAATTAAACATACATATTAACTCTTTGTTGTTCTATTTCAATAATGCATTAAAAATACTACTGTTCATGCGAATGATAAATAGAAATAACATAATAATATGGTTTCTGAAAATAAAATGACTGACTTTTGTTACAAGCATTGTAAGAGAAATCTTAATCTAAATCTTTATTAGTACGGAAGTGTAAACGTATTGCCATCTTGTCAAGAACGAAACACCATCGCTGATCAAAGAACCGACATCAAATTGTTTAAGAAACTGTCACAATGTTTGTAAAGCTTTTCATATACAAACGCAGTTTGTCCACATCAAAAAGTTGAGGCATTTGTAAACAAATGAATGTATTTAAGTTAAGTTATAAACAATTCAATAACAGTTCAATAAAACAAATAGTCCTTTGTTATAAATTTACTTTGGGAGTGCGCAGAAAAGTACGCAATAAGAACTTAAATCTTTGAAGTTTGTCAAATATGATTTACTTTCAGTCGACGAATCTGTGTCTGTCAGGAAATTTAACAACAGAAATGTGATGTGAATTTTGTACCACATCTGGTAATCCTTCGTTCATCAAAGACTTTATTTGCCCTAAAATGTCAAACGAGGCATTACACAACCGCTTGATTCAAATTTTGCCATTATGTATTCTGTAATGCATGTTACTGTTCAAACTACCAAATACTGGGTTTAGCTGAAACTTAAGTAAGAGAAGATCGTATTTTAATTTAGAATTTCAATCCTACGGTTTTTATAGAACATTCAGTGTGACACGTCTATGGCATTCCATGACCCAAGTGTGCAGCCGGAAAAATAACATAATTATCTTTTTTATCATCTGTAAATGTTTAGATCTTTCAATTAAATCTGTAATTGAATTATGGGAATAGATCACAGATCCTTATTGTTAAATTCTTTCAACAAGAAATACTATAACTACCTCACAAGTGATCGGATAACTGCAAAGGAAATATGCGTACGGATTTTCATTTAATCACATCTAAACTAATATAAGGACTCGGCTTAGTATCGTGAGTGTTTTTTTAAATCTATTTTTATTTGCTATCCGAACTTGAAAAATCTAAAAAATTCAGTTTTCTGAACTTAGATGCAGTAATTGCTTTCTTCACTGCCATACTGTTGTTTTTTACATTGCATATACCCGGTTCGCTGTTTTAATTGTAACACGAGCGATGAAATTACATATTAACGTTATAGAAATGATTGGTACGGAACACTTTGGGTCGTATTAAGTGTCTTTTGTGGGAAATGTTTGTCTTAAATTAGGAACGTTAATCACTATAAGGAATAATCAATACAGTTAATATCAAAAGATACGGATGTTTTGTCTTTGTAGTTGGAATTCTCTATAGACAAATGTTTGATATATTGAGAGAATGCATTTTAACCTATTCTTTAGGATTTTAGGTAATGACAATATCGTGACATAGATTTATTCTGAAAATGCATTTATCGTGTAAAGAATTCATTTGAATACTTCCCTTGTTGCCAGTTTATTATTGTGTGATTGTAGGAGGCGAATAAATGGGTTCGAATTACTAAAGTCGATTCATCCTTAGCTTGGCCCGTTGCGTTGCTTTCAATTTGTAACAGCCGAAGTTAGTCAAAATAATCTTTCTTTTTTCGGCGCCATATAACCTAAATTGTGTTGGTGCGCTCTTAACCCAAATCCAAAATAATACACCTTAGATTAAGGAGCATCATCGTTCCATTTCAATATGTAATATTTCGTAGGTCATTTTGATCACGTTTTTCTGTTCATGTAAATAACTTAAGCATAACTTGTTTTGAAAATTATGGTTTAAATGGAAAACATGAACTTATCAGCTACTTATAGAACCTTATAGGGGCGTCCTTGGTCGAGTGGATAAGGTCTTTGACTTCAACAACTTGCCTTTTCACCGCCACAGGTTAGGGCGCACAAGGATCTTCGGATTCTTTTATGTGAGAAAGCTATCCATCTAGCTCACGGAACGTCGGTGGTTTTATTCAGGTGCTTGTTTGTTCCTGAAATATTGCACAGAGGGACTGAGTTTTTCCTCTACCAGTGCAGCTGGAAAGTCGCCATATATGATCTATACTTGTTTTGATGCTGTTTCTTTTTAATATATCAGCTAGGTAAAATAAGTATATTCTTTGCATAAATATCAAATGATCTTGCAATAAAAGCTTTGTTATTTTATAACAACAACACTCTTATTCATGTAATTATGATTTCTGTCATTGCGGAAATAAATAACATACATTCACGGTTTATGTTTTATGCAGTTATAAAATCTGATCTAGATCATTGATCTGTGGCGGAAATTTAATCACAAAGAAAGCGAAAGCGGATAATGAAATTTTTGCACCTATCAGCAGTAATGATAAATGATAACATTTTGAAAATTTATACATAGAATTCTAAAATGTTTTATTAAGTTTTATTAGATTACAGTTACAGATTACTTTATCATATTATGAATATTAATTATTTTTTATTATTATTTTCAATTATGCCGTGTTGGGCTACCTTTACGGATTCTGGTTTTCTATATATCAGTCAGTCTTAATGTTACCTACGCTTGATAACCACTGCTAGAAATTATTTGTTTGCCCAAATATATTAACTATTAAAATAACTCAATCATAAGGCATTTCACGGTCAGTTATTTTTCTATTTATCTGCTGTTATATAACAAAATACTTTATACTTCAAACGTGTTCGTTTGATGGTGGTGGGTAAAAGCTTCATAAGGGTATTTGTTTAGCATATTTATGTATAACAGGATTTTAAAAAATCAGTTTATAGTTTTTACATGGGGATTTTTAATCATTTGTTTCAAAGAATCCTGCTAATTTCTAAACAAAATGTTTAACTTTATTTAGAAGAGAATATAAAGCCTGTGGTGATATACGTATATAAATTACATGAATTATATCTATGGATAAGAGACCAGGTAGAATATTCCAGGTGAATCCTTTTAATATACTGAAAATGAGCATTGATAGATTCAAAGTATTAGATTATATTTTCAAGATAATTATCAAACCATAGGTTTCTTAAGACCCATAATGATGATTTTATATGTTATTCACCAATAGAACCTTTAATTATCAGGTAAACATATAATTTATAACATCATTAGCTACTGTAGCCAAGATACCGATTAAAAAGCACCTTTTTTATCTTTGCGTGTGTTAATAATGGCGTTATAATTAGAAATAACTCTGAAATTAGATTTAAATTGATAACAGTTAATTTGCAATATGGATTACTTTGAGTGATAATTTACTCACATATACTTATATTTCATATCCGTTTTTCAAAATAAAGTTGTTATAAAAAGAAATAACTTTGAAGTTAGAATAAAAAAGATTAAAGTAAATTTACGATATGGATTAGTATTACAGTATGTGATAATTTGCTCATATATATTTATATTACATAACCAATTTTAATAACATAAATATTTTACAGAAACTTCCTTTGGATACTGATGTGTATAAAAGGGTTTTCCATCAGTTGATTATAATTTAATTTTGCAATCACGGCTACTTTGTTTAAAGAAATAGAAATGGACATTTGTTTCATTTGTAAATAAAAAAGAGACGGAAATAAATGCTGCATGAGACACCAATTACTGTCAGAGCTGTTTTATCAATTTCAATTGAGTTTTCCAGGATTTATTTCGATAGCAATCATAATTATATCATATCAGTTTTTTCTGCAACATAATTATTCGTAATTCCAAAAGCAATGAAATCTCTGGAACAATTAACAGGAAAAATTAAGACAATTTAGCTCTATTGAGAATTTAATAAAATCTGCTTTTCTGTCAGATACATGATATTTAAATAAAATGTAGATATGTCTTTGCTATGAATCAGCTGATGCGTCCGTGGCCGAATGTTAAGGTCGTTGATAGGGACTTTGAATTCGTTTCATCTGGGGAAGACATCCAGCTAGCTTACTGACCGCCAATGGTTTTACTCATGTACCTGTTTGTGCCTGAAATAATTCACCAGACGTGTCCCCCTGCGAGATATCTGAACATTCGCAACGTGGCCTTTACTATGGTACTGTGGCGTAGATCTAAACAACAAATGAATCATTTTAGGTAGATTCAGGTTTATAAGGTTTATTTATTCTTATATATGCCAAGGGAGCAACATATCACCAAGGCATATTTAAACGAAAACATAAGAATAAGAAAAATTATGACGTGGATTATAGTATCTAGGTTAATTTGTCAATACATCATGTCACATTACCATGTTGTTTATTCTAACACGTGACTAATCATAAAATAAATAAAGAATATGTTCTGCGATTTCTACATCAAAAATATTGTTCACATCTGTATTTAAATCTTAAAGCAAAACATAATACCACTTAATTTTTAAAACATGTATAAAACGTCATATAATGATACAAAATACATGAATTGTTTCAGCAAAACATACTGGTATATAACACGTAATATCAGTAGAGGATAAAATTGATCGATGGTTGTTTCAACTTCTCGCAGGTATATTTCGTTCAGTAAAAACGGTTACATATTAATCTATTCACTTTTATTTTTAAAGTGTTTGATAAAGTTTTAATAGTATGTTTGCTACTTTTAACTAAAAAAGGTATGTGCTTGAATAATATTTTGCTTGAACCATTGCTTAAGAATTTTTTTTATAATATTAACCATATCAAGGTTGTAGATTCCCTTCTTATTGACTTTATTGTTTGACAAATGATAAAATTGTATACTTTATAGCGATCGAAATTGAGCTTATGCATAGTTTTTATTGATCAATTTCTAAACCATAGCTGTCAAAAAGAGCAAATATTCAGTTTTAAAGCTATTATTTATTATAGTTATCCCAAAAGTGAACAAGTACAATGTTCAATATTCTATTTAATTTTATTTACAAGATTTCTCTAGATCACGACTATATGTAAACATGTTTAACAGCCATATTGCGAAAAGTTTCGATATTTGGCATAAAGCTTCAAATGAGGTTAACTTTTTAAGTGCTCAATATAATTAAAAAATATCTTGAAAAACATATCTGAGATAACAAGACTTATAACTGCTGATCCGCTTTCAAAATTCCATTTTATTTAGTTCCGCACATTGTTTTCTCGTTTAGGGCACACGCTTTCTATTACTTGGAGACCATATCCCGCTTTTCATGGAATGGCACGAAAGTGTTACATTAAAGGTTTCATGAAAACCGCCGTATGAACACATCTGCGGATGTTTCTAAATTCAAAATTTAAAGATTTCATTTTTGAATGTTAAATTCTGCTAAAGCCGGTGCTAGGGGGCATCGACGGTAATTTGCACTTGACAGTGCCGTCCGTGAACAGTCAAACCGAGCCTGCAACATTTTCAAGTTTGCCGTGTTGGACTTTCTTTGGTGACAATAATTTTCTCTCTTTTTCATGCACCTCCCCCTACAATAGGTACACATAGTCTGCTGTTGTCTTGTTTACATAATCTGTAGCGGGAATTCTGCTGCAAGACCTCACAAGTATAATAAAAAAATAACACATGTACTATGGAAAATTCCTAAACTACATTTCACTATTGTACGTATCAAGTAATGATGGTAAATAAAATGGTATATATAATTCTTTAAAAGGTTTGAAGAGTAAAGGGAACAATGTTTAAATTGAAAGAAACTTACGTGTTGTTCTATCTAGCATTTTATATCTGGCAGGCTTTCGTTTTTGTTATAAGTAAAGTCAAACATTTGAATAAATAGAAGGTTTAAATTATTTCCAACGTGCATCCTTATCAGTTGTTATCCAAAGTAATTTATTATCATATCTAAAGCGATGAAATCTCTTGAAACGTCTAGAAATAATTTCTGGAAAAATCCGTTTCTGATTATGCTTCATTTGAAAACGTCATTTTATCCGGACTTTATTCCGGACAGATTCTCATTTATCATATTTAAAAAAAACTGTGTCTAAAATAAATTCTTACATACATAGGTATGAAAAATGGTCGATAAACAAATAAATAAGCCATCGTTCCATTGTCCAAAATCAACATACAATTTTTAAACATTACCAAACTTACTTGACTTTTCTTTTTCAAATGGCGTTGAAATGTATTCCCTGACAAAATTTTACATAGCTTGGGATTACATGAAATCCCTAAATTTCAGGGATAACGTGAAATCTATGGTTACACACATTCCCTGTAACATATAAAAAGAACTGTCATTATTATGTTAAGGAATGCATTTAGCAAGTTATCAATAAATAACAAGTTTGCTTTTATTTTTTCCGAAACCGAAAGTTTTCATTAAAGTTTAAGTAGGTATTGATCATGTAGCAGAAAAAGTCTTAAAGCGATCTCATTTTATTTAGAATCTTCAAAATTAAAAAGAAAAAACACTGAAAAGTAGTATGTACGACATGTATCATCAATTATAATGGTTTATCAATACTCATTAGAATCATAAAAGCGATTATATATCATTTATTTAAAACGATATACGTGTTTTATGTTTTTTATGTTTCAGTTATATGTTAAGCTAATTAAGTACCTGCAGTCTAGTTGTTTCCTCCTTCGTCTTTGTATATATTCTATACGTAGTTTGTTGATTTTCCATTTTATTAGAAGTTTTCATACCGGTAAATAAATTTTATTTTATTTTTTTCCTTTACTTATTCAGTGAACATGACATATAAATTATGTGTACGTTTAATATAAATACCTTTAGTGTTTGATGGAAATAATAATTTTGTTTGAAATTGAAAAAAGAACTTTCCATTTTGTTACCCACTGAAGCGGGCCTAAGTTTAAAGTACATTAAAACCTTTCAAACACTGTTGTGATTACGGATAATCAAACTATGTACATACCTTTGCTAACTGAATTCCCATCATTTTAGAAACATATTTGATTTCGAGAATCAGCCTGACGTGCAAACAAGCATTTTAGCTAGACAATTTTTGTCGACATATGTTCATAGATAAGAATAAACAAAGCCTAACTATCATAAAAAATCAGACCTTTAATCGGGATAGTTTCTACAACTACAATTAAATATTTCTGATATTTTACAGCTGCAATATTTCACAAAACAGATAACTATATGCATGTCAAAATAACAGACTAACATATACCGATATATCAACGGATATATAAAGAACATAGCAAACCTTCAATGTTTATCTTGTTTATTACTTCAATAAAAAAGTGTGCGAGTTTTAAAAGACATATAAACATTCCCCAAGGGTGAAATAGTATAACATGTTTAAAATGTTTTTTTTCTATACAAAATGTGTTGTATTATCATTTCTCCTATAAATTTTTCCTATCTTTCTGTCAGTTGTGAATGAAATAGGAATGCACAACAGTTCATCTTTCTCACTAAGTTGTAGATCATTCAAAGGATTTGAGTCCTGGTTATCGAAATTTAATATACATATACATTTATAGTTTTTTTATAGCAATAATGCTTTCAGGTCAATCCTACTTTTTATCTGTTCGCAAGTAATGATTCACGGTCGGTTGCAGATACGAATAACATCATAAACATGGAGGCTTCTTAGGAAACGACGGACCATTTCACCATTTCAATCAGCATTGTGAGACATACCTTAATCTACATCTTCATTAGTAGGGAAGTGTGAATGCATTACAACCTTGTCAAGCAAGAAACATCATTGATCAAAACTTAAACATTACAATGTATCTGCAACATTTCGCTATCTTTGGGTTCATGGTTTTTAAGTGAATAAGCTTTAGCAGTGATGAGCATAAGACAAGAAGATTTTTGTAAAGAATTGAATGTCCACAAACGTTTCAAATTGTCAAATATTCGTTCGTACACTTTAGGAGTGCACAAAAAGAATTATATCTTTAACGTTTGACAAATAAGATTTACTCTCAATTGATACATCATAGTCAGACAAGAGACTTGACATCAGAATCGTGATGTGAATAAGTATTCACAAATAAAGCTCATCAGTTCTTATTTACTACAAGAAGCAATCCTCCTCGTGTTTTTTAGGACATATAGGCTTTAAAGCGTCAAACATACATATTGAGGTCGTGTACAACTGTCAGCATCTATCCCGCAACGCTTTCTATTGAAAATCAGAATAAAACTTAAATATAAAGAAATTGCTTTAATTTAATTTCCAGCTGCAACACAAATAATGATAAAGATCGGGCAATCGAATTAAATCATAAGTAGAGATGCTTTCAATGAACAAAAAAATACATTGTGTCAAAATAATTTCTAAGCAGTAATTAAGCAATACATACAACAGAGATATGTTCATTTAACCTTTAATACTTTATAATATGTTTTATCTCATTGATTACATCAAAATTAATGAAAATAGATGATGAAACATTGGAACATTCATACGCCAATCAGCAATTAAGGTAATAATAACTATTTTGCAAATAAACATAGTTACTATAAAGATTACAAAAAAAAAAACAATATTGCATTATAAAATGTTATTAAATTATTTACAATGGCAATAACAATGGACGAATAATAATTTAATCAAGCTTGAGTCTGAAATAGTTTCAGTGCTGCCCTGAAAAAACAAACAAAATAGTTCCTAATTATTCTTTTTGTTATTTTGGTATTTTGAGTATTCTATCCTTTTTCTCGCCCACACCTAAACCCGAGATTTGTTTTATGTGTATCTAATTATACATGTTTCAATCGAAAGCTAATTTGATCTTTTTAACTAATTTGTTTTGTCAACCCATCTGAAACATCTCTTTTTTAATTGCCTAAACATAATAATTCATTCAGTATCATTTATTTTACTTAAATACATTTGCATATCGATAATTACTTATTTTATTTCATCTTCCAATATATATTCTCAACAAGAAGATCTTTTCAACTGAAGTGTAAACTATATCTCTTTGCCAGATCAACGAATCACTAATGTTTTGATACGTCCTTGATTTTAAAGAAATCATTTTACTATTTATTAATATTTATGTCTTTTTTAATTAATTTGTTTGTTTGTTTTTCTGTTTTACGTCAATTTTAATGATAGTGAAAACATATCAAAGCATATATATCCACCTAACCGGCATTCTTGGAGAACTAACCAGTTATTTCCAATAACCCCACAAGTTAAGTTTACTTATTCCACATGATTTCTGATTCAGCTGGTGTTCACGAATGAAATATATTTCAATCTTATATGTAAAACAAATAAATTTTCTTTTTATTTTATGCTTTTTAAGTGATTTTAAGTATTTTTTACTGATTTTGCCGCGTAACGTCGCGCATTCTCCTTTGTGCCGTCATCACATCATGACGTCACATCATCAATTTTGAAATATAGTTTTGTTAAATTTCTCTAATTTTGTTACATTTTTAACATGATGTATGGGGACATCGACTTTCATTTCCTAAAGAAGCAAAATTTACGTATGACGGCATTTATTTCTGCCTGTTATTCCATTAAGTTACGATTTTCTTTTCATCCGCATTCAAATATAGTCCGGCTACAGTGAATTATGTTTTATAAATTTCACTAGTGGTTTATCACAATATAATCATCTGATATATTACAATAAAACACTGGAAAGCATGAAATAACATACGTGTAATCGCCTGAGTCTGAAATAGTTTTGGGTGTATAATTTAAATTCATCTTACTTATGATTAAACAATAATTCGTAAAATGATAATTGTAAAAATAATAATCAATATAAAATGAAAATTAGACATTTCAGTCATATAACGAGTTTCAAGCCCTATTAATAGTAAAAGCAACGAATAAAATTTAGAGCCATATATCTTAATACAAAAATAATATCATTATCCGAAAATAAATGTTTTACCGAAATTGAATAGAGATAACGCATGTAATGCTTTATTCTAGAACACGATATTAATCAAAACAAACAATAGTTTGTACTAAACATGCTTTTTGAATACATTCCATTTTAGAATATTAAAAGTGTCTGGAATTTACATAAATATTTTAGACATATTTAATAAATCTAGTATGCGAATGGCATGTATTTAGGAAGATAATGTATCATCTAATCGTGTGTATAGATCTCGTGTCTTATTTAATTGTTCATAATTTTATCCAATTCAAAACAGAATTCCATGCTCTATAGATTTGACACAATTTTGTAAAGCATTTAGACACCTATTTACATAACCTATGTTATCTTTTTGAATAATCTGTTAATGCTCAGATCTTTCAATAAAACATATAAATTATGAACAAAATGAACTGAAAATAAAGGTTTAAAACAAGCAACAACCGCACTTTTTCTTTTCCGATATTATGTTTTCATGTATTTTGTCTATTTTACATAAAATAGGGTATCACGTTATATCAATTGTAGTCATCTCTCTATCTAACTACGTTGTCGAGTATTTGCAGATTTGAATCCTGGTTATCGAAATTAAACATATATATTAACTCATTGTTGTTTTATAACAATAATGCATTCAAGAATATACTACTGATCGTGTTATAACTCCATGTCACTGATAAATAGAAATAACGCATGACGGCTTCTAACAATAAAACTAAAATGACTGACTATTGTTACAAGCATAACACGAGAAAATCTATTCATATATCTTCATTAGTACGGACGTGTGAACGCATTACCATCTTGTCACGAACGAGGTGCCATTGTCGATTAAACTGTTAAAGCAACTGTCACAATGTAGGTAAAGATTTTCATGTACAAACGCAGTTTGTCAACATCAAACAGTTGTAGTATTTGTAAACAAACAGAAGTACTTAAGTTAAGTTATCAACACTTCAATAACAGTTCAATGAAACAAATAGTTTTTTGTTATATATTTAGTTTGGAGGTATGCAAAACAAATCGCAAGAGTTATATCTTTAAAGTCTACTCTCAACCGATGCATCTTAGTCTGTCAGAAAATTTGACAAACGAATTGTGATAAATATTGACGCAAAGGGCGCATCAATTTTTACCATATCTGGCAATCCTTCTTTCATTAAAGACTATATTTGCTTTAAAAGTGTCAAACGAGGCATTACACAACCGCTTGTTTCAAATATTGTCATTGTGTATTCTGTTATGCATGTTACCATTCAAATTTCCCAGCAGCACCGGCTTAAGCTGAAACATAAGTGAGATAAGATGGTATTTTAATTTAGAATTTCAATCCTACGGTTTTGATTAAATATTCAGTGTGACACGTCTATGCCATTCCATGGTCCAAGTGTGCCATGCAGCTGGAAAACAAAAGGTAGTCTAAAAAAATAACATAATTACCTTTTTGGATCATTTGTAAATGTTTAGATTTTTCAATGAAATATGTAATGGAATTATGGGAATAACTCACAGATCCTTAAGAGTTAAAATTATTCAACAAGAAATACTTTAACTACCTAGCAAGTGATTAGATAATTGCAAAGGAAATATTGCAAAGGAAATATGTGTACGGATTTTCATTTAATTACAACTGAACAAATGTAATTGCAGTTATTGCTTTCTTCACTGTCATAGTGCTGTTTTATTCCATTGCATATACCCGGTTTACTGTTTAAATTGTAACACGAGCGATGAAAATTACATTTAAACGTTATAAAGGAGACTGGTACGGAACACGTTAGGTCGTTTTAAGTGCCTTTAAGTGGGAAATAATTTTCTTGATTTAGGAACGTTAATCACTATAAGGAATAATCAATACAGTTAATGTCAAAAGATACGGATGTTTTGTCTTTGTAGTTGGAATTCTCCATATACCACTGTTTGACATTTTGAGTAAATGCATTTTAACCTGTCCCTAATGATGTAAGATAATGACAATATCGTGACATAGATTAACACTGAAAATGTCATAATAGTGTAACGAATCTATTCGAATTCTCCCCTTGAGGGGTTGCCTTTAAGGGTTTATGCATCAGAATTGCAGCCTCCCTTTATCCTTGCGCGAATGAATGGGTTCAAATTACTTGAGACTATTAATCTCTTAGCTCAAGGGGGGGGGCGGGAGGCGGTTTTGACCCATGGTGTTGCATTTAGTTTGTAACACCCGATGTTTGCCAAATAATCTTTTTTGTCATATGACTTAAATTGTGTTGGTGCGAGTGCAGCTGGAAAGTCGCCATATTACCTATACTGTGTTGATGTATCGAACCCCAACCCCACCTTCCACACACAAGTTATCTTTTAATATTGACTAAAGAGTTT